>NW_022900934.1:9522826-9580656 GCF_012274545.1 Fukomys damarensis
GAGAGAGAGAGAGAGAGAGAGAGAGGGAGAGGAAGAGCCAGGGACAAGAGTATCCCCTTCCAGTCATGACTTTAGTGACTCACCTCCTCTCACTGGGCAGCAGCCCCTTAAAACACAATCAGCTATGAACTCATTAATGGAGTAATCCCCTGATGAGTATAGCACCCCTGTGGTCCAATGGCCTTCCAAATGCCCTACCTCTGAACATGAGATTTTGGGGAGACATTTTAGATCTAAAACATAATACATGACAATCCTGTCTACAGTCTCCCCAACATACCATCACCCTGAGCTAGAAAATCAACATTAAGAATGAAACATTTGTTTTTGGCTGATGGTTTCAGAGGTGTCAGTGCATGGCCAGCTGTTCCCATTACTGCGGGCTCAAGTGAAGCAGAATATCATGGTGGAAAGGCATGAGAGACCAAAGCTACTCACTTAATGAAAGCCAGAAAGCAGAAGGACCAAGAAAGATCTAGAGACAGATGAGTGGAGACAAGATACTGTCCCCAAGATCACACCGTCAAGACCTGATCCCTTCAAGTAGGTGCCACCTCCTGTTTCTATCACTTCCCAAAAATGTGATCAAATTATGGTCTCATCAATGGATTCATCCACTAATGAAATGAGAGCCCTGTGGTCCGATCACCTTCTAAAATCCCACCTCTAGACACATGAGACACTGGGAGGACATTTTAGATCTAAGTCATAAGGAAAGCAACTACACGAGAGGAACAAACAGGAGGATGTGTGTACAGTTACCTCTCCGTGCCGTGGGGGAATGGTTCCAGCTGTGTCATGCTGTACCTGGAGGACTGCAAGGCTGCCCACCCCCCCCTTCCTGTCCCCTCCCTTGATAAATCATGGATACCAGATGTCCTTCTCAGGCAACGCTTCTAGGAAAGATGTGCTTAAGTCCACGTACATCAGCGGAAAAACTGGCCATGTAGATTAAGGTATAAACATATAAAAATGAATGTCAGGTAGAATTAACCAGAGTTATTTACAATGCTATTGACAAACTGTCTGAGATATCTCATTGAGTGCAAGAAAAAAAGCAAGTTGAAGAACATTATGCATAATAGCCTCTGAATTGTATAAAATGGAAATAAAGACTATACCTCAACCTACTTAAACGTATTTAGGAAATGTCTAGACAAATACAAAAGAAACTGTTAGCATTTTTTCTTCAAGTTACATTTTCATCTTCTAGTCTTCTGTATTGTTTGAATTAAGAAAAATATATTCTTCTTTCAAGACTTAAAAATTCTTACTTACGCCAGGTGCAGAGGTGCACACCTGTCGTGCAGACTACTCAGGAGGCTGAGGCAGCTGGATCACTTGAGCCCGGTAGTCTGAGGTAAGCCTGGGCCACATGGATAACCTTGTCTCGAAACAATAAAATAAAGTTGTTCACTTAAAACATCTCCATCACCCAACATGAGCAGATGAGGCTTGTTATTAAGATGGTATTTGCTACCAAAACATTTCAACTTTAACAGATTAAGTACAAGGCTCAGACTCAAGTCCAACTCTGCTATTTACTGAGTCCACACAGGCAAGACACTCCACTTATGTAATAAGAGTAAAAATGGTGCACTAACCTACTGTGCTGTCTCGGGAATAAATGAGACTGCATAGGCATTCTGTGAACTATCAATATCACAGTGGTACTGTTATTATCAGTGATGATGAGAAAAAAATGCATCAAGACTTTAAATGTCCACAGATACAAATCAAATGGTATTAAATGGCACCCCACAACCATGTTCCTGTGATACAAAGAAGAAAAACTGATTGTTACCTACATCATATAGAAAGAAGAGAGAATGAGGCATGTCCTGAAGGGAGAGAAATAGAAGGGTGGGAAAGTCAGTTATAGGGAAGAAAGAGTGTCGGTTGCATGTGAATTAAACCCTTGGCAAATGACAAAATAAAACATACACAGTGCCCACTATCATACTGCTCAAAAACTTGTGGAATTTTCAGCACACTTGCTTGGTATCAGCCATTGAGCTAAGGCTATTCATGTCATGTGTGTCATCTGAGTCTTAAATTGATCCTACTCTGTTAGGGGTTTCTGTTATGATGCCCATTTTACAGACAAGAAAAATGAGTTGGAAGTTATTGGTGCAAGATCACATAACTAATAAGCAGCAGGGATTTAAGTCAGACTCAAGCCTGTGTAACCCCAAACTCAAGCTTGCTTGAGTTCATAGCTTGCTTTCTTATATGGTCCCCCAGCACGTAATTACATGCATAAATATACTGGAAAAGTGAAAATGACAAGATCCAAAAGAACCAAGGAACTAGGAAGAGTTCGTGAAAGTCTCTAGCCTGAGTTGAAGCTTGGATGGCAAAGAAGAATAGATAAAGACAGCCTTGCTTCTTCCCTCTTGATACTTAACTGGTGGTATCCATTTAAGTAAGAAACACCCGACTAACTGGGTCGGCACGGTTCTGGGATTTACTGAATACAGAAGACCCACCCTGGGTATGAATGGCACCAATCATTAGGCTTATAGCCAGGGTGGAATAAAAGGGGAAGGAAGGACAACTCGAAGCTGTCTCTTTGGAGGAGCTCTGGTCTTCGTCTTCACCTTCGCCTTGGACATCGCCTCCTAGCACCCTCTTCAGCCTTTCAGCAAAGACCATGCAACCTCTGATACCGACTCACACGGGACTCTGCAGTGAGCTCCAGAACTCTGACTGGATCGCACTCTTCCACGCCTGACTCTGCAGGCAGCCATTGTAAACCTACCTGTAAATCCTTATATATGTATATATCTTACATTAAATCTATTTCTCTAGTGAGCACTGACTGACATATCCCTGAACCTGCCATGGACACCAAGAAAATTAATGTACAATTAAAATGTTAGACCACAACTACTACTCAACAAGTTGTCCACAAGACAGAGCCATCATCAAACTTCAGGAACTTATTAGAGATGCAGAACCTTAGTTCCCACTCCAGACCTATAGAATCTGAATCTGCTTTTCTAATAAGTCCAGGACAATTCAAAGGCACTTCATAGATTAAGGAGCACTGTTCAAGACGATTTCCTGAAACTTCAGGCTGGGGATAAGAGAACATTTATATGTGCTGATTTACACTACTCAAGTCTGTGCAGCGCACAGGACACCACGGTAACAAGCCAGGCACCGTGTCTTACACAGATTATCTCAGTTAGTCACTATGGACTGCCAGCAGCCTACTGGTTTACCAGTATTATTTCTGGCAGATGAGGAAACTCGTATGTTTTAGTAACTTGATCAGGTTCACATATGTAATAACTTGGCAAAAACTAAGACTGAGGATGTGAACCATCCACAATTTGATTCTACAAGTTTCACTCATCCGCACCACACTGTACCCGCTAATTGCTGAGGCTGTGTGGAAGGAATGAGCTCATCTTCGTGGAGGACTTAATACAGTGCCTGGCACCTAATATACGTGAACAACAAGGCGGAGTGATCTGAGTGACTTTAATGAGATTTGAGCCAGTGAACTCTCAATTAGTGAAATGTGGCTATCTGCTGAAAACTTCTAATGCCAGCTCCCACCAACACCCAGCATGCATGTCAACAACTCTCCTCTCCCATCAGTCCATTCTTCACCAAATGAAAATAAATTTTCCAACTAGTCTACGCAAAATGTAATTAGAAAGTTGCATCTGCATCCCTGAGTCAAATCCGGGCCTCCAAAGTCTCACATAAATGATTTTGGGTTTTCCACTGTTTTGAATTATCTGTGCCACTGCGCCCCTCATTGGCACTGATAACAGTGTTAACTACATTACATGCAATTAAATTCAAAATATTTGTGCAGCAATTATATGGATTCATCAAACCTAATGGTGCAGTCACGATTTCATGTGTCCTCATCAGTACTGCTCAGAAAGGAAAAAAAAAAAAACTGACATATAGAAATATACTCCCACTAGCTGACAATGATAAAACATTGTACGATGTCTTATTAGCCCATATCTATCAATAATAAACAAATTCGGAGAGTCTAATAATATTGACCCCACCTCAGCCAGTATTTTTATATATCCGTCATTAGAGGTCAGATATATTAAGAGAGCATTGCTCAGCTGTCAATGAGTAAACCATACCAGATTTACTCTTTTGTTTACAAGTTTATTTTCCTTCTTCCTTTGAGATCTTCTCAGCTTCTCATTCTTGGTTACCCAGCATTGCAGTAGGCATTTTGGATGCTCAGTCCCACCCGCTCGACCCATCTTGGAGTTTATCAGGAACTAATGCTTCCCACCTCAAGAATTCACGACTGTTTTCTCTACCTGAGAGCTGTTGTTCTCCCTTCCCCTTCCCCCGCCTCCTCTCCTTCTCCCTTCTCCTCCCCTCTTCCTCTTCCTCTGCCCCGATATTACTGCCAGGGTGTCTAACTCAGGGCATTTGCCCTGAGCTACATCCTCTACTCATATTTATTTTGAGACAGGGTCTCACCAAATTGCCCAGGCTGGCCTCAGATTTGTGATCCTCTCACCTCAGCCTCCCAGAGTGCTGGGATGACAGCCATGCACCACCATGCCCAGCTTCCCAGCTTCATGCACTCCTGAAAGAGTTTGTTCAATTATGGACTTAAGGCATTTATGATTAAGTCTCAAATCAATGAAAAAGAGAAACTGGATGATACATGCTCCAGAGTTCCCATCACTCATAAGTTAATCTGGGGGCATGTTCTACATAATTCCTTATGGTCTTCAAGACGATGGAATCTCAGGTGCCCAAGCTTACCAAGCCATTTTTTATTGACTTTACTCAATTTTCTGTCCCATTTTCCCTAGTCCTTCATTTGTGTTTTCTTCAATCATCATCCAGTTACACTCTCTGCACCCCAAACCTTGACACAGGGTCTGCTTGAAAGATACCCAGGCAGTACTCTCCCTTTTTAAGACCTTGACCCCGCCCCTTAGAAAAGTGTGGATGTGAGAGACAAACTTACTGTAGAAGCTTTATTCTCACTATGATATAGGCTCTTACAATCCATTGAGCCTGTGGGAGCTGAACACACACACACGCACACACACACACATAACTTGTGCACAATCTACTCCAACAAAGTTAAGGCCCGTGTGAGCTATATCCGGTTTCCGGAAATGGCGGCTTCTATGATTGCAGCTAAAGTTCCGGTTTCCAAGGAAGGAGTTTCCCTGGTACAGGCAGCCGCATTCAGACCCAGCAGTAAAGGCAACAGCGTCTTCATTACAGCAGCTCCTCCGCAGACTAGTTTTGGCCCTTTTCCTGGTCTTTCTGGTCCTCTGACACTTCTGTAGATCCTCTAATAAATTTATTTTCTGTTTAAATAAGCGAGAGTTCATTTTCTGTGGTTGAAATTAAAAGGGCAAACTAATATAATGTGGTATGTCCCTTTATGTATAAAAATAACAGAGATACACATTATGATATTGTCTGTCACAAAGAATTGTTGGAGCAAAGCTAAATATCCATCAGTGGTTTAATCAATGATGAAGTATCAATAGCTACAGAATAACAAGAGAACTCTGGATGTGCATATATGGAATTATTCCAAGACTAAATTTAACAAAAGAGATTCATGTATTTGGTTTGCTATTCTTTTTGTCTTAAATATATACACATATCGTTCTCTTACCTATGTCTATGTGTGTATATGTAGTCCTATATATTAACTAAAAGATAATGTGTAAATACATACAGTGTTGCATGCACTAAATGTCTCTAGAAGAGTCTAGTAACAGGATTTGCATCTAAGAAGAGGAAAAAAAATATACAGAAACGCATGTATGGAACCACATCTTACATTTCCCTGTGTATTCTTTGGAATAGTTTTGAGCTGACACTCATGAACATGGATCATCTATTCCAAAGTGAATAAAGTTTAAATGTAAATGTGCAAGTGAACATAAAGATCTGAAAAAGGAAAAAGCATGAGCAGATTCCTGGACCCTGGCATATCCCATCTAAGGTGAGATGAAAGACTTTGTATTTTTATTAAATAGCTAACGTGGCTCTGATGCCAGGGTGTGCTTCTGAAGCCCTGGTCCAAATTCTCATAGATCAGGAGTGATTCCTACATTGTGCGCCTTCATATTGTCCAATCTCTGCACTGGGCCTGAGTTAATATTGTGTTTTTAAGTCGATATTGGAAAAAAAAAAAGAGTTTGTGCTGCTGAGAAGAAGCATATTCCCTGGCATCCAAAGACTTTGCCCAGTATGCAAAGGCAAACGTCAATATATTGACAAGAGCAGAATTTCTCAGACAATACTAGCTGCTCAAGGGCAAAGGTTCTTATGTTAACCACCTCACCTATCTTTCCCGGATATTAAGGGGAGACATCACATGCTCATAACCTGCTCTTTATCTCTACGTCAGGTCCCACAAATGCACCCACAGGCTCTTGCCCACACTATTTTTCACCCTCAGAAAGCTAAAGGTTGTTGCAATGTTTTCCACTAGAATATATTTTGGATATGAAGACAAAGGTCACTCTTGGAAAGCTGAAAGGTCACTAAATATTAGAATGGCTGCTTTTCTCAGTGAAAATGCCCCTTGCCCTACCTCAACTTTTGTCTTTTTGTTATTCTTGTACTTCCTTTCTCTGGGCATCACGCCAAACATGTAAACAAGTGACCCACTTTATCAGTCTCTTAAAATCTTCTAAAGCCTCTGCCTTTCCAAAGCAATTTATTTTCACATGGCATCTTCCATAAAAATTATCTCAAAATACTTTGTTGAGCAGAAGTAAAATTATGATAGAAAGAGTTTAAGCATTTTAAAATGTCTTGCTCATGAGGATCAAGAGTTAAGCACATTTCAATAATTTCCTGTAAGTTCACAGCTCTTAATGTAAGACTTTCTTTATTCTTAGCAATTCCTGTTTTAAGAACTGTGACTGGCAAAAACTTTACACTTGAGACTAGACAACTCAGAGCGTGGGAAAAGTGTACACACTGACCTGAGGAAGTGCAGCTGCACCCGGTCCAGGCAGGCAGCCATTGCCTTGGGCTGGTGTCCAGGGGAATGGACACTGCCCCTTCTGCACGCCTCCCTTCCCCCTGTAACCCTCCCAGCCCTCTCCTGTCACATGGCTCTATTGACAATCCCACCTGGCAGCTCTAACTCAGGCCTCCGTGGCCCAAACCTCTACAAGTTTTCTCCTAACGTTTTGGCCTTTTATTTCCCCTAATTTTTTCTACAATCTTCTGTCTTTCCTTGCACGTCCCCCAAACTTTGGGGGAATTTGTGAAGCTCTAAATTTATACCAAAGCTAGGCTTGATTCACTGTCCTCTCCTCTCATCTGTACGGCCAAGTGGGTCTCCCCCTGGAAGGAGTGCTCCTCTCTGCTGACCAACATGTTTTTAGTGTTTGGTGAGCATTTTCTCTCCCTTATTTAGGTAATTTGACTTAAGGCCCTTTTTGGAAAACAAGGCCTCCCTTCCTGCATTTCAGGTAGGGTTTACTCTATATTGGGGCTACAAAAGTGGACGCAAGACTCTGGGTAGGCTAATAAGAGCTTTCCATTCCCCTGGACACAACGACTGGCTCAAAGTTGAGCATGTGGTCCAAGCGAGGCAATATCCACCAATTCTGGAATTTTCCATTGGAGGTACTAAAGCTATAAAGACATCAGTTTAGAACAGAAGTCAACAGACATGCTCTAAAGGGCACAAGAGTAGCCACGTGAGCCTCTACAGGCTGAAAGTTCTCTGTTGCAGCCACTCAAGGCTGCTGTATAACCGGTGTGTAAGCAAATGCTCACGGCTGTGCTTCAATAAAACTCTTCTGACAAAAACAGGCAGCAAGCATTTGACCTGAAACTTTATTTCATCCCTTGTCTAGATTTTCTGAGGATCATTTTTACCAACTCCTAGGAAGAATCTATCAGAGAATGAAGCCCAAAACAGAAGGTAGCAGAAGATAGCGAAGCCAGTTTCTGATGGCAGAGTCTACGCGACTGTGTCCAGCTGAACCTGCGGTTAGAGCTGCCCCGGGCGGTACACACGGGTGAATGTGTAGGCTGAGTAATAGCTGTCCGGCAGATAGCGACGCCTCACCAATGAAATCTGCAGCCATCGCTTCGTGTGATGATGGGGCCTTTTTGCAGATCTGGTTAGGCTGTGTAGCTTGAGACAGAAAAACAGCGAGAAAAGGGATGCCCAAAGAAGAAAGAGTAATGTGACAGACAGGGACCGATGGGAGGGATGCAGCCACAAGCCAAGTAATGCCAGCCACCATCAGAAGGGGGAAGAGGCAAGGACAGAAGTCCTCCTCCGAACCTCCTGCGCGAACAGCCCTGTTGACACGTTGACATGGCCCAGTGATATAGATTTCTGGCCCCCATAACTGTGAATGAACAGATTCTGTGGTTTTAAAGTACAAAGTGCATATTTTGCAACTGTATCCATGTGAAACCAATATAATGAGAAACATCTTAATTGTACTTGAAGTAGTTCAAGTTGGGTTTCTGCCATTTGCAACCAACTGATTTTTCACTCATTACAATCTTTCTTATGAGATCGTCCTTACTTCACTGCAGCTTCTCCCCAGCTACTCTTTCTTTTCATAGCCAGATTTTTTAAAAAGTAGATTGTACAAGTCCATATGCCGTTCTTTGAAACTCTGAGAGCAAACAGTTTCAGAATTTAAGACTGAAATTATGTTAGATTGTACTTATTGTTTAAAATACTCCCTGGGCCAGGGATTTAGCTCAGCAGTTCTGCCGCCTGCCTTGCAAGTGCAAGGACCCAAGTTCAGTCTCCAGTACCAATAAAATAAAATAAAATAAAATACTCCCTGCTCTCCCTGGGCTGCCTCTCCCTGGAGGAGGAATAGCCTTCTCCACTATACCAGACTCGGATGGCCCCACACTTGGCTCATCTCACGAAAGGCAAGCACTTGTTATATGTGCAGCCTCAGAGAACCACCACGCGGTCCCGTCACGTTCCCAGTTCCCTCTCGCACGAGCTCAGCAGTGCCCCAAGAAAACACTGCTCCATCCACCGGGGTCCCTCATGAGGGCAACAGGAAGCAGAGTCCCAGCAGACCCACAAGGGGCCTGTGACATTGTGAACAACCCTGCTCTCTGGGGATTGTTTGTTACTGCAGCAGTCACTACTCTATCCTGACTTACAGAGACACCCACCACGTACCACATAGCATTCAGGGGTGTCCTGAGACTCCATTCTAAAGTCAATCACATTAATACTTGCAAGAAAAATAAGTGACTATCTGCATTAAAGGCAATACATTAAAAGATATAATCTGACTCACATTATTCAGGGCTTTGGAGGTTTCGGCAGCGTGGGTGTTAGCCCGCATTTGCTCTGTTGTGTCTCTACTCCCTTCTCCAGCACCTTCACTTTATCACCCATTCCCATCATTTCACTGCAGTTGTTTTCTCACAACCACTAAATTTCTCACCCCCAACTTCTTCACAAGTGTTTTAGCTCTAATCCTACCTCAGCTCAAACTAGTATAACTAGTGGCTCTGTGGTTCATCTTTCTCAAAACTTTTCCATCCTCCGATTTCAGTGACCCCTTATGGGCTGTGTTGTCTTTTCTTTCCAGTTTCCTACCTCGTTTCTCTCGTCCCCTCACTACTCATACACACTACTTCAGAAGTGAGCCTCAATTCCTTTCCGATCTCTTCCTATTATTTTTCCCTTGGGCCACCATTTGCAGCCCATAACTTCACCTCTCACCTCTACACAGTGAGTTTCCAAATCAATATTCACAGGAATCTCTCCTGGCGAGGTTGTCTAGGTCACGGTAAGAGCTTAACAAGTGTTTGCTGATATTATGATTAAAAGAGCGCAGTCAGCCTGCTGTACAAAGGGGTTCTACTTCCTCTGATCCAAACAACCATGGAACAAAAATCTTCCAAAATAAAGTATCTGTACTGGACATGTACAGGCTTTCTTTTATTTTATTGTTCCCTAAATAATACAAACCACCTACATAGCACTTACATATTTTTGAGTATTGTAAGTAATCCAGAGATTATTTAAAATACATGGGAAACATGCATAACACTATGATGTTTTATATAAAACCCTTGAGCACCTGTGGATTCTGATATCCATAAGGAATCGTGGAATCAAAGCCCTCTAGATACTGAAGGACAATTGTACTTTCAAATACTTACACTTAAATTATGGGACTGCACCCTTCTAACAACAACAACAACAAAGTCTTATGCCATCCCACATGTTACTGGATCTACAAAAAGAAATTAAATGTCACTGCAGAAAGTAAGCTAAAGCAATGGAATGAAACTGCACTTTCTGTTTGCAAAGCACGTACAGCCCAGTCCTCTTGCAAAACATTGCCATACCTATCTTCGGACCCCTGACCCCACTAAGAAATAAAAGCTTTTGAAAGATAAACGTGTCCCGTTGACTGGACTAGTTGCCCAAACCACACCACGCTGTAGACCCTGCTAGACAGATGAAAGACAAGTTCCTCACTGTTAAGAAGATCACAGATTCCAGGGGGAGGTGAGCTGGTAGAACCAGAGTGTTACACCAAATTTACTTACACAGTGTCATGAGAATGGCAAGATAGGGCCCCTGAGCAAGCTAGGACACGTAATTCTTGGTTGCTCAAACTGTATCTTGAAACTCAAGTAAGTTTTAACCAGCAGGGAAGAGAGGATGAAGAAATAGAGGCCAGGGAAAAGAATAGCGCAAGCACCGGGGAAGAGGTAAGAGTCAGGGGGGAGTTTGGCGAGGCCCAGGGCTTCAGGAGGTGGGGAAGTGTCAGAAACCGCCAGATGGCGCTGCATCCACTCAGGATTCTTGTTTCCAGAAAAGAAGGAAAGGAGAGAGGAAAGGGAGGGAGAGATCAAGGATTGAAAGAATTAAGAAAGAGAAGGAAGGAGCTGGGGGTTTAGTTCAGTGGTTCCGCGGCCTGCTGCGCAAGGACCAGAGTTCGGATACTGGTACCAAAAAAAAAAAAAAAAAAAAAAAAAAAGTGGGGGCGGGGCAAGGAGTAAGGAAAAATATTCAGAGAAAAATCAAGGCTGTTTCTTACTCTACTTTATACTTCTTTTCAATGCTGGAACCCCAACCCAACCAATCCCGTGCTAAAGAAGTTCTCTACCACTGTGCTAGAGCTTCAGCATGCCGTTCTCTTTAGAACGATATTATCTAATTTAAAACTTGCCTCTAAACCCACAGGTGCAGCACGTTCCTGTGATTCACCATCCGAGTGAAAAATCGCCTGAACCAAGGGGTCCCATTCGTCGGCAAGCAAAGGTTGCTGTATATTTTCTAAAAAAGGATGTTTAATTATAATTTAGGTTTTTAAAAAATCAATATATAAATGCATGTCCTCCCAAGTTAGTGTTTTGATTAGTTGATTACTTCACAAGTAGACGTGGTCGTAACTTCAGAGACAAGCATTAGCCCAGATGACTGAGTTTACCGCAGTACCCACGTTGTGTTAGCTATTATTAAAGGAATTGGCTGAAATTTTTGATACTATTTGCATCATATGTGGCATATTGTCCTTCTCTTTACTTCAAAATATATAAAATTGTCTTTTTAAAAGTTTGACCCTGATCTTCATGAAAATAATTTATTTTGGGGCCAGAAATTTAGCTCAGTGGTTCTGCCACCTGCCTCGCAAGTGCAAGGACTTCAATCCCCGAGTTCAATCCCCAGTAGCAAAAAAAAAAAAAAGGAGGAAAAATATATTTTGGTCTTCACAGAGGATCCCAATTTTAAACATACCAGTTATTCATTCTGTTTTCACTTCAAATCAAATCAGTAAGCCTTATTGAGTACTTCTTTACTAACCTAGCACTTGGTATTGAAAATTTAATTTTTTCACCTTTTTTGATGTATTGGAAGGCTCTACAGTTTGAGATTCACTTGACAGACAAGAACAAAAGGATTTTTATACATATCCTTAGGAGTTAGAGTAGGTAAACAATAAAATTTTTTATACCAAAAGGCACAATATTAGACAACAAACAGCATACACGTGACTTTTGTTTTAATACACTGTTTGAAATCGAAGGCCTAAAATTCAGGTGGGGTACTATGTTAAAAATCAAATTTGCCCAGAATATTCAAGCTAAACAAGTAGAGAAAGGAAAGATGGAACAGGCTCCCCTAATAGCCCTTCATCTGCAACTAAGTATAACGAAATTAATCTTCTCCTTCCAGGTGTGTAAGGCATTTTAGCTCCGTGGAAGTGCAGCTCACACCCCTGTGTAAGTGTGGATTTGCTGGCGAGGGGAAGAGCCAGCTGTTGGAGACCGCGAGACTCGCTCGGGAGGCGTGAAATGGACAGTCCAGATGTCGAACACAGATCCATATTATTCCTCCTCTGCAGACATACTGCTAGAAATCATCAGAAATGTGAGGTTATTTTGACAGTGGGAAGAGAAAAAACGATGAAATGTGAACACTATTGAGTCTAGAAACACCAAGAGGTAAACAGTGACTTAAGGAGGGCATCTTTTGGTATCGTTTAGTTTGTTTATTTGTTTTTTGGTTTTTGTTTTTGAGGCACGGTCTCACTATGTACTTGAGACTGACCTGGAACTCACTGTGTAGACCAGATGTGTCTCAAACTCACAGTGATCCTCCTGCCTCAGCCTCCTGAGTGCTGGGATTACAGGCGAGCATCACCACGCCCAGTTTGGTATGGTTTTAGGTTAGCTTCCCTCTCCCTAGGAGGCAATCTTCTTGCTCTCTAAATCGAAGGGGTTCCGGTTGGCTATGCACATAATGCAGTTTAAAATGGTCAAAATTAGCCTTAAAAGCACATCAGGTCAACCACCTACTTACCATTTCCTACACCGTCACAGCCCATCTCTCCTACCAAGCTGACACGGACAGTTGCTTTTCTGGTTCGTGCTCTAGCTTCCTTCATTTAAGGACCATGCAGTAACAGTAATGTGCTTCTTTCAACGCCAGAATCCCAGCAAACAGGTGAGTGAGATGCAGCAACTAAGACCAATTGAAGGATGGAAAATTCTCATTTCCCACCCACATGGCCCTGCAGATGTCACGTAGATTGCCAAATGCATCGCCAGCTCTATTTAGATGATTTTTCTTTTATTCTCCTTTGCTTTATGTAATCTTAATGGACATACGTGAAAAGCACACCCTCACCCGTCCCCATATAAGGTAGACACAAAATGGACTGGCGACGGAGTACACGTCAGGCCACAAGCACCCCGGACACCGTGGCAAGGCAGTGCCAGCTCCATTTTCAGAATATCTTCTGGTTGGTTAGATTTCCCTTTGAACTGCTTGGTGCTTATGGTTTAATAGCTCCCCTGGATACAATTTCCTAAATGCAGGGACACAAAAAAGAAAATCATCGATAGACTTTGTGTTCCAGTCTAACCAAGACACAAGGACCCGTTCTTTCTAAGAACAGGATTGTCTACCCTCTCTGGCTATCAAGGTGTGGACAAGTGGGTTCATTTCCCCAGCTATTCTGTCCCCCCAAAAGACAGCTTCTAAGGCCACCTGCTGCTCGTCATATGTGCACCCACAGGCTGTGTGCGAAGTCAGACGCCGAGGGTGGGAGGGAGACACTTGTCACCTGCCTCTGATAGCCCCAGTGTCGGGGCGTTCGGGAGAGAGCTCAGATGCTGAAGGCTGCACACGACGACCCTGCCTTCTGTGGAAAGAGCGGGTCTTCCTCTCTGGCAGCCACACAAAGGCAGCACAGGAGGAAAAAGCAGAAGAGAAGGGAACTCAAAAGGTGAGAGGAAAGGGCTGGAGCGAAATGAGAGACTAGAAACAGGTGGAATGTAGGGAAAATCTGCCAGATGCCTCAGGCTGATGACATCCATGTGGCAGGAAAACAATGGGGCCGTCACGGCAGTGGCTTGGGTCTCAAAGAGCACTGGCTCCCATTCATTTCCGAGGCTGTGAGCATGGGAAGACCCCTCTTCCCCCATGGCCACACACGGTGCATGCAGTTTCCAGAAGGTCACACTCCTGCATCCGGGCAGGAAGGCGCACACTTCCTTCTCCGTGCTCCATCGGAGCCTGGCGGGGGCTGCGAGAGACCTCCCTTTATTACACGCAATCAACTTTTGGTAGAATCGCTATTGTTACGTGTTCTTGTTCATGAGAGATTATTAGCTGGCTTCCAGAGATAGGATACGCTCACAGTGCTTTAGCACATATCGTAGTCTGCGTCCGGGGCTGTATTCACTGAGCACCTAGGAGATTACAGAAATAGTGACTACGTGGGAACTCTGGGTTACTTTTCCCTGTCACCACCCAAACCAGGCTGTGTGTCCTCCTTGCCACCTGATAGGCTCTGGGCAGCCTGAAGAGGGGATTTCCTGATTCCCCAGGGCACAGCTGCACAAAGCCATCTCAAGGCCAGGGCGTTCATGACACTGCCACACTGAGTCACAGGCTACATGTGCGGTAAAGTCCTCTAATCAGGACAGAGAAAGACAGACAGATAGATAGAAACACAGACGTACAGAAAGGCGTAAAGCCTCCTTGCTGGGATCTTCTCGGAGAGCTATGCCCAAAACAGGTGTGTGAGGAGTGGGTCTGTGCCCCTCCACCCCACGTCCCTCCCAAAGGTGAGCATCCTACTGTGCTGCACATAGACTTTTGTTTATGTCAGTCCACTTCCCAGGTGTTGGACAAGACACTGGACACTCACAGCTTGAAGAAGGGAAGGTGTCTTTGGTTCACAATTTCAGAGGATTCAGTCCATGGCTGCTGGATCCAAGACAGAAACAGCATCACAGCAGGGTCTGGCAGAGGAAAGATGCTTAGCTCCTGGCACTGGGGAAGCAGAGCAGGGGAACAATGCCATACCCTAAGGGGCGAGGCTCTAGACTTCAAGGTCACTCGCTGTTCCCCGTGACCCACCCAACACACCCAGAAGTGGGCTTTACTAATCCCCTAGGCAGCTCCCAAACCGACCAAATTGACAGTTAAGCATAACAGTCAGTGCTAAAAGGTGCTAATTCCAAGCTAGACATAATGGCACATGCCTATGAGCCCAGTGTTCTGGGAGGCCAAAGGAGGAGCTCATGTTTATGCCTGGGCTGGACTACTTAGTGAGACTGTCTCAAAGTAAAAAACAGAAAGGGCTGGGGATATGGTTCAGTGGCAAAACCCTGAGTTCAACTCCTAGTTTTAAAAAAAGAAAAACCAATTCCTCATAGGGCGAATCCCCTCATTTAAGCTGAGTCCTTCGTCTGAGGCTCCCCCAAAGAAGCTACCATCGGAGTGGGCTTTATAAGGAAGCCCAGCTTGCTTGGCGGTGGACAGGATCACTGCATTTATGTTACAGACCTGGATTTTCAGCGCTACTCTGGATGCCAAAAGAATGCTCCCTGCAGCCATGACTTTGGAACCCAGCTCCTCTGTAGCAGGAGAAACTGGAAAACGATCTCAGTGATCCAAGGCTGGGGACTGAATCTACCTCTTCTTCTCTCTCTCTCTCTCTCTCTCTCTTTCTCTCCTCCCCCCGCCAAGATCCAAGCCACACAAGCCCCTCCAGATGGGAGAAAACGGGGAGAGAGAGAAATGAGCCAGGCCGAGCTTGCCTCAGTGCAGAACATGACTAGTATGCTCTGTGTCCTGCCGTCCTTTTGCCAGCCTTTGAAAGCCACGCATGTTTGAGGCTCCGAGGACTCACGCAGTGACAGTGAACAGGAGATAGGTGCCTCTTCAAGCTGCAGTACAGAAGCCCTGCAGTGCTCTGCGTAAGTCAAAGCAGCCGGTTTACGAAGTCCATGTCCTTCGTGTTGGTGTCAGAAGCTGCGCCCCGCACCGCCCTCTCCCCGTTGCTCCCCACTTTTGCCTGCACTGTCTTCTCCTTCAGGTGCCCCTTCCCTGCGCCCACGTAGATGCATCTGCCTGTCTTCGGGACTCTTGCGGGACTCTGACTCTTCCACCTCCTCAGTGGCAACTCCTCCGTCTACTGCTTGGTTTTTGGAGATTCATTTTTACCCATCCTGAATGTAGGAACCTTAGCCCCAGCAGGGATCTAGACAACTATTGGACATTTGTTAAATGAATAAATAAATACGAGGAGAGGAAACAAAACAGGCACCTGTCACAGACAACCCGGGAATTTATTTATGCCATCACCACCCCATGCTTCTGAATCAGAAATTACCAAAATAGAACGTGCGCGATGTCTCACATTGACTCCTACACTCATGGCAGACGATCACTGATCCACGCGCTCCGTCTCTCTCTCCTGCTCTCCCCACTCACCAGCATAATCACGCTTTTTAAGTCAGGGGCTGTGCAAATGTAGCACATGTGCCGGCTTGTGTAACTTCTACCCCTGTGGCAGACATAGCCAATCCATCGGCACTCTCTCCACAGACACCACCCAACACGGCACCCCCTTGGGTCACCTGGCCACTTGGTTCAACTGACTCACAACTTCTCTCCCTTCCCATAGCTCCATGCCTCTTCTAGGAAAAGAAACTCCCACTGTGGGCCCATCAGCAAGAAATAGATACACAGGTCAGGACGGTGGGATAAGTACTCTGTGAACTGCCACCACCCTTGCCAAGCTGGTTCAGTGGTGCGTTCACTGTCCCAGGAATCTCAGGCCCCCCAGAAGCCCATTAAAACTTAACCTCAATTTGCATTTGAGATCAAGTGTACTCGCCAGCCACGCACGTGAACCAATGGGGCTTCAGTTCTAAAATCAGATCACGCTGCAGGGTAAATTAGGTTACAAAGGCCTCTCCTCACTTCCTTCCTGATCCCTGGAAGACTCGTAGAATAAACACGGAATCCAAACTGTGTAGACTGAGAAGGCCACATTCTGTGGTCCTGGGCAGTGAAAACCTATTAATCTCCTTCCTGCTTTCCATGGAGGACATCTTGCAAAAATAAAATTTACAACCTGTCACATTGCATTACATCAAAGCATGACGTAACATCATAATTCTTTAAAAGCATTGGTTTAATTTATGATGCTGCATTATTGCCACAGAAAGCTTGATTTCCCCCAGAGTACCGATAAATGTTGACAGTGATGGTTTATCCGCAAACTTTGACAGATTAAGGCACAACAAAAGTTGGCCAAAACTAGGCAGTTAGCCACCACCAAGGAGTTCCCAGGGCACACTTCTGTCTCCTGACCTCCAAAGGCTCAGCTCCTATGTCCAACCCAACATGGCAGCCACCAACCAAGACAGCAGTGAGCATATTACCTGCGAGAGTCCCCAACTTCCACGCTGCAAGTGTAAAGTAGAACACAAACTACATCACCTGCCTCGCAACTACAAGGTCCCAAGTTCGATCCCCGGTACAAAAAAAAAAACAAACAAAAAAACAAACAAACAAAAAAAAGTAGAATACATACCAGATTTTGAAGGCTTAGCACTCCAAAACTACATATCTCACTAATAATTTTATATTGATTATATGTTTGAATTATATTTAGGATATATTGACTTACAAATATATTACTGAAAATTACTTTTGTTTTTTTTACTCAATAGGGCTGCTAGAAAATTGTAAACTACATTGATGCTGTGCATGATTTCTGTTGTCCGTGTTTTCACGGAACACCCTCTTATTTCCATGAGCAGGAAGACCAAGCAGTTGACTATCATAAATAAAGAGCGCTTAAATTTCTTTCATGTGTTCAGACAAGTGATTACATGCCGTTACGAATAACAAAAATTATGAGACTTTTATTTCTGCATTCAAAAACAGTAACCAAACCCACACTGTATAGCGAATGCTTTTCTAAGCACTGAGAAAAATACAGCGGTGAGAAAAATTAAACTCCCTTCGCAGAACTCACATACTATAAATAGACAATAAATAAATAAATACAGCAAAAAGTGGAATGAAGATAATAAATCTGAGAAAGGGGGCTGGGTGTATGTGGATCACAGGGCAGCCGTCAGCAAGCTTGGAGAAGCCAGCCAAAGCTGCCTGGGTTTATAAATAAAGTTTTATTGGAACAGCCACACCTATTGCCCGTCCCTGACCGGAAGAGTCAGAAACCGGTGGTTAACAAGTTCTGGAACTGGCAAACGGATTCCTGAAGGTTAACTAAACTGCTTCCCAAGCACTGGGCTCAGTGTCCTTGGTCTCAAAGACAGGAGATAGTGAGGATTTATGGTGCTAGGGCTTATCTCTTTGTCACTTTCTACCTAAGAGGTGGATGGGGCAGATCTAGGCTGCTGCCTATTTTGTGTAACCCAGGAGCTGCAAATGGCTTTCGCATTTTAAAATGGCTGAAAAAAAATAAAAACAATACATTTTTATGTGAAAATTATATGTGGTTGAAATTTGACCATCACAAATAAAGCTTAATTGAAAGAGAGTTACGCTGATTTATTTACATATTGTTCATAGCTGTCTTCAAACTATAAAGGCAGAGCTGAGTAGTTGCGACCTAAGAGTGTGTGGCCTTCAAAGTAGAAAATAGTTCTTCTCCGGCCCTTTCAACAAGAGGGCTGCCAGCCTCTCCACAGGGCTTTGAGGAGAGCGTCACAGACTGAGGTACAGGAGGAACCGGATGAGCTCTGAGCAAAGACAGACCCTACTTCTTCCTTAAAGGGCACCCATCCGCTGAACACAGGGACACAGAGCAAGGGTCTGTCTGGTCGACCTCCACAGACCCTCATCCTACACGCCACAGGCCCTCAGCAGATGCTTGTGGTGGAGTGAACGGGATGCTGGCCTTTCCTTTCCCCTGCCAAACACCGTGAGCTGGGACGCCCCCTGCGGTTCTCATCTGTCAGGAACGCTCACCATGCGCCCCTGTAGGAAAGCCGCTCCGCCTCGTCACACTGCGCTTTGCAGCCTGAAGAAGTCCCGTCCTGCATACCAGCCACCCAGATTGGCCTAGGAGAGGGAGGGGGGCACTCGGACACCAGGGCAGACACAGTACTGCTGCTGTGACAGTGTTCTCACCATGATACTTCCTTCTCCCTTCCCCTGGCTCCTCGGAAATGAGGGGCTTTCCTGCTCTCCTACTCTCTCCTGCCAGGACACCACCGTGGCCTCCCTGCCTGTCCTCCAGTGCTTGCTGTCAGGTCTTTCCCTAGCCCTGAGCAGTCACGGCTGCACACACACATCGGAGTGTGTCTCCTTGTATTGGTCAGCTTTGTGTCACTGTGACAAAATACCTGAAAAAACAACTTTAAGAGGGGAAAGTTTTATCTTGGCTCACGGTGTGGCCTCGAACTCCCTGTGATCCTCCTTCCTCATCCTCCCAAGTGCTTGGATTATAGGCGTGCACCACCATGCCCCGTAACTCCCTTGCTTTTAAGCCTGCAGCAAGGTAGAAACATCAACGCAGTTTAAAGGCATGGCGGGAGATAACCGCCTACCTCACAGCAGCTAGGAAGCAGAGACAGCAACAAAGGAGCCAGGGGAAAATTATGCCCCCCACAGCTATTGCCTAGAGTCTGCTTCATCCAATCAGGCCCTACTTTCTCATGAGTCCATGGAGCTATGACAGATCCATCAATGGATTCATTCACTGGTGATGTTACAGCCCTTGTGATCTAAGGACTTCCAAAAAGCCACACCCCTGCAGCACTGGGGACTAAGCCCTCCTCCATATGTCACATCTAAACTTTAATGCTCCCGAACTCACGCCCTCCGGCCATCTACTCCACTCAAGCTCACCAAAGTCCTAGTGACACCCTCACAGCAGTGGCTTCCGACTGAGGACAAGCGCACTGCCCAGAGGACACGTTCACTCTCCTCAGACACTTTTAGTCATCAGTTGTAGGCAAGAGGAGAGATGCTACTGTTCCTGGTGGGCAGAGGCCAGGGATACTGCTCGGCGTCTTCCAGAGCAGTGGAGAGCCCTCACAGAGGGTGTTCTGCTGTCACTCCGGCCTTGGGGCTCCTCTCTTCCCACCCAGCCCTGTGTCTAACCTAATCCCTTGCCGCCAATCTCTTCTCTCCCAACTCTGGCCACACCGGCCTCCTGGATGTGTCTTGAACATGACAGGTACTTGCTGCCTGGGGCCCTTCACAGTCTTTGCCTCTGCCCAGAAGATCCTGCTCCAGGTACAAATGGCCCCTTTTTCTCATCTCTTCTGAAAAGCCCCTCTTCCCCTCTTCCTCCTTAAATACACAACTTGAAAGGGCATCACACCTAGAACTCTCTTTCCCCTTCCCTGCTGGGTCTTCTTCAGAGCCTGAGTTACATCCTCCACAGTCCACTTGCTTTATTGTTGTTTATTCCTCAGGTAGCACATTTCTCTTTCAATTTTCTTTCTTTTTTCCTTTCTTTCTTTCTTTTTTCCTTTCTTTCTTTCTTTTTTAATTCCTAGTTCCAAGAACAAGACACACTGGAGCCATGTGATAAATTCTGGCTGAACGAGTGAATTCACATAGTGATTTGCTGAAAGAATAAATAAGTAGCTGTTACCAAAAACTTTTTAAATGAAAGCATTTTTCAATGAATTTGTCTTGCATGGACTTGAACATGAAACACTGCCACCTTCTACAGTCTGGACAGCTAAGTGGAGAAAGACAGATTTCAAATTTTAATGAACAGCTTGGATGACTGAAAATATTCTACCATCCATACTTAGACTTAAAGGACAAAATCTCCCATATTCTTCATTTCAGTGACCCACCTGAGTGACCCAAAGGTTCTCAAAAGTCTGCCTCTACGGAGATGCATTTCTGAAATAATTGTTACTATTGCCATTTTTCAAGATTAATTAGCAGCCCTGCATGTTGGAGCTTCTGATGAGCACTAGCAAGCTGGTTTGTCCTTGCGAGTTGTAGGGCTCCAGAAAAAGAAGGTGAAAGAGATGTGATATCCAGTTAAAGTGTGTGCAGCGCTGCTGTGCAAATCTGAGATCTCAATCCAGGAGCTCTGGAACCTCATTTCTAACTTGAAGTAGCTTGAGGCTCTGAAGACTTCAGGCCAGGAACCCGATTCATCCCAATCTTCCCATTTTACAGGTGAGAAAAGTAAGTGCAAATATTCCTGCCTTCCAAAGTCAGACAGTAACTGCCTTGCTTTACCTCAAGCAGCCCTAAAATCTCTCTGGTTAGCAGGCCTCCTTCGGTTCCAGATGACCCGACTCAACCTGGCTTAAGGACAAAAGATATGCGGCCTATGTAAGTGAAAAAACCTAAAGTAGATCTGAACTGGCACAGCTAGATTCGGGAACTCAGCCAGGGTCTTCAGAACTTACTCTTTCCCCTGCTCTGAGCACTGCTTCCTCCTGAGTTAGCTCCATTTTGATTCACACTCATGCCTCATGGTGACAAAATGGCCCCAGACTAAAATCCTTAGAGCACACGTCCAGCGAAAGGGAGCGTATTGTGCTCCCATTGGTTCCCATAAGTATGCCAGGATTCGCAGGGACGGCCTTGGCCATCTGCTGAGCGGGGGAGGTGCTCTCATCTGATTGGCCAGGCCTGACATCCATCTATCGGCCCCTCCCACTCCTCTCCATCCGCTCCTCTCTCTTCATCCACCCTATGTCCTCCCTCACAAGCCAAGTAAGCAGATTCCTTACTGTGTCTCGCACAGAAGACTTCTTCCCCTTTCCGCCAGACCTCATTTCTCAACAACTCCAAGATTTTCAGCATCGCAACTTTTCCTCCTTGCACATCTCAAAGGATTTTTCCAAACAAAGACAATTTGCCTTTCAGGGAGAACTTCTAGTGCCACCTGTCAGGGAAATGGTTTCTTCTTGTTACATTATTTATTTAATTCCTGATCATCCGAACCCAAACAGCGACAAAGAAATGAATCCTTTCTAGTCGTGTAAGCAATTATATTTTGCCTAATGTTTTAAAAGGTTTCCATTGTGCAGACTAAACCACAGGATCCAAGAATAGCTCAAATGAAAGGACCACCCCCCCCAAGAAAGTCGGACAATTAAAATTCTAGTTTCCCAGATTTTAAAAAGGGGGGAACAGTACACAATGCCTTTGAAAACATTTTTAGTCCAGGGGTAGACAGCGAGGGACAGTGTTTTATGCAGGACCACAGCCCAGGCCCACTTTATGCACCCTGCACTGCGGTGACTGCCGGCTAAATAGTTCCTGTCAGGGCAAGGGGAGGTGTCACCCTTGGTACGGCAGGAATTAGAGCTGTATCCGCCTTAGCAGCCAGTCCCGACAAGCAAGCGTCTCCGGGTACTGTCAAATGACCCCAGGTTGAGAACCGCAGCTACTGAGCTCCGAAACACTAAAGCGAAGCCTGTAGTTTGGAGACTTGTGCTTTCCTCCAGCACAGAGCTGGTCCGCGCACGGTTTCTCAGGGGAGCCCAGAATTCCGGGGAGTATCTGGGGCTCAGGAAGGGCAGGGCGTGCAGCGATGCCCAGCTCCAAGCCGGGGTCCAGGGGGAGGCTCCCCACCGACTGGCACCCCTGAGGGGCCACGCCACAACGTCACCCCAACATCACCTCCTGCCGGACGTTCTCTTGGGTCCCAGAACTGACCTCTTCTGCATTAGGAAGCTCAAGAAATTTGATTGCCTTTAGCTTTCTAAAAGGTGCTTTCCCGGGACCTCCCTGGCTACCTGTTTATCTCGGGACCTCTCTGCCTGGGCACTGCTGCTGGGGTTTGGCCTCCCTCCACGCTGTTGAGGGTGGAGATGTGCACTGGCTGCTCTCCAGTCACGAGATGCCAAGCCCTTCAGCCCAACGCGTCTCCAAAATCCCCTAGGAGCACACTGTCCCTGCTGGAGGATCATTGTGTTCGGATTTCTCACTCTTGCCTCTCCTCGGCCCCCAAGACATCATCATCATCCCACTTAATTTTCAAATCCTTAGTCAACCATTCCCAGGTTGATCGGGTGAAGCTCCGTTTCCCTTTGGACGCAGGGAGGCGCTTTTCGGTCAGGTCCCCCACAAGGTGCGGGCCGGAGAGCGACGGGAAGCGCGGCCTCGCCCCTGTCCCCTCTCCCTGCGCCCTCGGCCAGGTGACATCCGTCATCCCGGAATCGGGCCCAGCCTCGCCTCCTTACTGCCCTCTAGAGAAATCCAGGCAGAAGAGCTCCATCTGTCGCAGTCAGCAGAAAAACAACGCTGCCGCAGGCAACCGCGCCCAGCAGTTGTAAAACAAACGATTTATTTTCAGAATCTCCCGAAAGTGGAGTCCGGCAGAGCCTTCCTGCACCCCGCGCCCCAGCGCACGCCCCGCGCTCGCACCTTGACGCAGCCGTAATTTTGCCAATTCCTGGTCCTCTCGCCAGCGCGATGATTTTATGCCCACGGCTGAATCAAATTCCGATATTCCACACGGTAACAGTGGACCGTATTTTAAACGTAGACACTCGGACTTGTACAAATGCTTTCTCTGGCCTTCCTTTCCTGGCCGACCAGCGGTCATCTATGCCAAGATTACTTTTTTATGATCTCAGGACAAACAGGTCTGCAAAAGTAATTGACTTAATTCTTCAAGTGTGCATTCGGCTTCGGTGGGTGAGATCTTTCCAGCACATTTTGAGCTCCTAATAACATTTTGCCCTTTAAAATAAACACCTCTTCTTTTTTTAAAGCTTTGGATATTGTTGTTTGGATGAAGACTTTCCTGTTACTTCCCATTTACATTCAAATGAGAGCTTCAACACGAGATTAAAGGGAATTTTCCCTACCAGAGTCCTGAAAAAGTTATCCTGATTCTAACTCGGGTGTCTAGCGCAGAGAGAAATCAAAAGAAGTAACTTCGAAAAGTATTTGCTTGGAGACATGCACCGGAGAGAAAATCTTGCAGGTTTAATCAGAACTTTCAAATCATTGTTTCCATTATGACAGGCAACAGCAAAAAAATGCTGAATGTTTATGCCTAATGGGTTTGCCCTTTGCCAGACAAATCCTTTTAGCTATGGCAAAGAAACATAATTTTTATGGGTTCTTGACGAGAGGGCGCACTGCCCTCTACTGGTGACTCGTGCTCATAATTTTAAGGGGGCTGGCGGGGCCTGTGGATTGCTGCACTACTGCAAATGATAGATCAATAATCTTATAGACTCATCCTGTATAGGTCAGGGGTGGTCTTAACTATTTCTATTTTTTCCCACTCTCTTGACAAAGAAAGAAGATGTTTGATCCTTTGTTAGCAACAGCTTCGAGAGCTAGTTTGCCAGGATGGAAACAGGCCAGCATAATGCTTAAAATATTCAAACTCCATCAATACAAAACAATGCGCCCTTACTACAGGCATAAAGCCCGAGTGAAAGAGCACCTTACTGCGGGGTAAAAGACATTTCTACCCTAATTAGAACTATCAATAGGGACGGTATTAGAAATTTTCTGATTCCAAAGTAGAAAGAAAAAGAAGAAAGCAAGGAAGGAAAGGAGGAGGAAGGGAGGGAAGGAGGGAGGGAAAGGAAGAAAAGAGAGAAAAGGGACAGGAGGAGGAAAGGAAGCTAATGGAAAGGGGAAGGAAAGAAAAGGATCTGGGGGTCTGAGAGGTGTTCAGCTAGAATTTTTAAAGGCACTTTTCAATGAATGAGACAAAATACAGGGTGAGATAAATTTCCCCTAAACCTTTTTGAAAGTCTATACTGGTTCCTTTTTGACCTCTAAAAATTGTACAAATTCATCATATTCAGCTCTTCTCCTTTACCCCGTTATAGACGCCTCCGAATTTCACGGATTCCCAGCAGCTTAGATGCGGAAACTGGGAAGAATAGAGCGGCAGGTTCACAGAGACAGCAAAGCTCAGGAAGTGCTTCTAAGCAGGAGGTGTTGATCTGTGGAAATGTAAATGTCATCTCTAAATATAGCATTGGGAAGCCAGAGAATCAGCATTTCTGTTGATGAAACACCTTTTCAGGAAGTAGCGTGTGCAAGGAAAGCTTCTCTCTGACACACGGGAGTCACGCTTCTTCCCTCTGCGGCTCTGCCTCCGGGAGGGGCTGGAGACGCTTCCTGGTGCCCAGAATCCTGCTGTTCTCCTCGACTCCCTTAACCTCACCATACCAGATTGTGAGTCAAGGCAAATAACTTCCTGTGCCTCACCCTCCTTGTCTTGAAAAATAAAAAGTAAGATTTCATCCTGCCACATAAAGATTCCTCTCTAGTTAGGAATGTTCACCACCTCACAGGGAAAGCAAAAAACCATGCCCTACACTGAACTGTGCGAGCGAATTCACAATGGGATGGGGTTGACTCCACGACTGCCGCATAGACTCATCCCCTGGCCAGCTCAGCAGCCTGGACCCTACTATCCTTCCCTCTTGGCCACACCAGATGTTTTCAGGTTCTTGAAGGCACCATCTTCTCTCCCACCTCGGGCCAGTCCACAGAGCTGTCCCCTTTGCCCAAAACCAACTCCCACACATCCATACTCCTAGCTCTTTCTCAGCTTTTCCACCGCAGATTTTTTTTTCTTTTTTTTAGCATTTTCTAGTAGTTGCATCTGTGACATCCTTAACTATCAAAGGTCTCCGTGCCCCTGGACTTCAGTCTGCTACAGGCAGATTGAGTGTGTCACCAACAACAGGGCTGGAAGGGACCCCTGCTTGTTTTCACACTCTCCCCAGCCACTTCAGGGCTTTTGTTTCGTTGGACAAGAGTCCTACATTCTTGCTTTTCCCTGGGCCCATAAACCATGTGGCCATCCCTGGTCACAGCCTCCTGCTTCCTTCGCAAACCAGAACTTGTTAATTTCTGATGTTCCATTTATTGGGGTTGGAGGAAGGCTGACCTATTTTCTCTATGATGGCAGGAAACTATCTGTTTTGTTTAGTGTGTGATTCAGTGCTGTCCATAGAATGTTCTGCAGTGATAGAATCTCCTGTGTCTTTCAGCCTAGTACGTTGGTACCCATTAGCCACCAGTGTCTACTGAATGTTTGTGCAACTGAGGGAGTGGGTTCTTCATTTTATTTCATTTTAATTAATGTAAATTAAAACTGAAAGAGCCACATGTGGCTGGAGGCTACCACATTAGCCAGATCTAACCCCTAAGGCCTAGCATAGAAACTGATAAATGCACCCAGATTTTCAAGAGACCATTTTAAAGACACTCTGTGGTTGTCCTATGGCACTTTAGTCTGCATCAAGGTTTTGTGGGGAGCTCATAAATGTACAGGTGCCCCTGACCCCATGCCCAAGACCCTGCTCAGCAAGTTGGCAAAGAGGTCCGGGCATTTGTTGTACCTCAAAGTTTGAAAGACACTGGGTATAGTTTATAAGAAGTCTGTCTTTGCATCAGTTATTTAAATCTCTTTATCTCACCCAGGCTCAAATAATATTAAGACAAATACCACTTCTAGAACAATTTCATTACCCAAAAAAGCCCCAGCTACAAGCGATGGCTTATTTTGAGCAATACCTAGCCTGGTAAAATTTCAGCAGAGAAAGTGCATTTTGATTATCTGTCGTGAGCCGGCGATGCAGAGCACTGTCTTAGGTGCTCAAACCTGAAAGAGCATGGGGCGGAGATAGGGCAGGGAGAGAAAGAAGGACGCCAAGATAGGAGTCTGATCAAGGCGACGTTTATTGCAGGCAAGCGTCAGACTTTTAAAGCAAAAAACCACAAACCTAAAAGGAGGGGACATGATAATACCATAACAATCTTATCTGACCTAAAACAAGCATTAGGAAACTTCTACAGAGTCAGGACGTCATAAAACACCAGATGACTCAAAAAACTTGAAGGTTGTTAAGTTTGAGAAATTTCAGAGCAGCACAAAATGTCTTAGCAAGATAAGAAGAAATAGGCATAAACATAAACTATCATGGGTAACAGTAACCTTGGCAATTATAAAGGCTGGGTAACAAAGATAAGGAACTACAGTCTTAGGAAACAGAAACTTAGTCACTAAAACAGAAACTTAACTCTAAAATGGTTCCACTTAGCTTAGGATGGCAGCATTCCTGCCAGCTCACAGGCCAGCGCCCAATAGTTATCCTTCAGTTTTGTTGTGATAAACTGTATCTGCTACTTTGACTTTGAGAGATCAGAAAGAATAGACAGCTGTTTTTGTCAAGACTCAAAAATTATTGGTTAGTAGGGTGTGACCATGCACACCTGTAGTAACACTCAAGAGGTGGAGAGACAGGAAGGTCACAGGTTTGAAGCCAATCTAGGCTACATAGACTCTATTTTAAAAAGAGAGAGAGAGAGAGAGAGAGAGAGAGAGAGAGAGAGAGAGAGAGAGAGAGAGAGAGAAAGAAAGAAAGAAAGAAAGAAAGAAAGAAAGAAAGAAAGAAAGAAAGAAAGAAAGAAAGAAAGAATTGGTTAAATATGTGCATAACACCCAGCATTAGATCATTAGATAAATGCTGGTACTTTATTAAGGAGATACATAGATCTCAATTAGGAATTATTTTAGGCAGGAATGAATAGGAAAGTCTTTGTTCCTCAATACAGAGTGTGTCTTTCTTTAATGACTTGACATCATCTTATTCTTCTTTCTCTCACACACAGATGCCCAGAAATGCAGAAGCCTGGCAATGTCCAACCCCCTCTTTAGGCACCTTTGTCTTCAGCCATTGTCATTCAGCCTGGTGACAGGGGCGCTTTTTCCTCCACTGAGCTATCAAAGACACCTTTCTGATCACTGCTGCTCACCGCGGCATAATAGATGGCCCAAAGCCCGGGCAAGGATGCCTAGTAATTCACGGTGGGCTTTGCTGATGTCATAAACCGCACGACCAGCTTTATGGAGAGCAACTGAGCCTAGAAAGCGAATTCTGAGCTCCACTCACTCTGGGAGCCATCTGTTAAGGAAACAGATTTAAATGCCGACCTTTTCATCTCTGTCGTTTACAGAGATTTCAAACTTTTGCTCTAAAATTTCAACTTTTCAGCCATGAACAGATTAAAATTCTTTTCTAGAGGCACATTCGGTTTTGTGTTGCCTCTTCGGACTGACAAGTGGATCAGTGATCTCCCTCGCATTACTACAGAAGGATTAAAGGCAGGAAAATGCTCAGGGCTCTGTTGAATGCTGGGACCACATATGCCCATTCCCAATTCCCTACCTGCCTTTCAGAGCCTGAAAAGATCTAACTTCCTTCCTGGCCTCCTCTGCAACACAACAAGGTGGTCAATGAGACGTGAAGGAGCACCTTTTGGAAACTGCGCTTTTTTTATTTCAAAGAGCTGTGCATGCAAGAAAAGACTGCTGCCCCCTGCTCCTCCACTCTTAGTCCACCACCACCTCTCTACCCCCAACTTCCAACTTCACACGCTCAGATGCACTGGCTGGAGTTTCTGCAGCCATCTTGCAGTCATGAAAAGACATGGCCAAAGAGGAAAAACCACCAGATGGAGAGGGAGGAATGGAAGGTTTAGGTGCCGATCGCCTTGCAGAGCTGCTGTGTCAACCAGGTCTCATTACTTCCAGGCTTCTTGAGCCTGAGATACCCATTGACAAGGGAGGCAATCCAAGGAACACTTGGCAGGGAAGTGGAAAGTGAGGCAGGAAAAGGAAGAAAACCAATACTGTGTTGGCAGAGGCAGGAAACCCCTGTGGGCAACCAGGCTCGGTCCATCACAAGGAGCTGGGTATTGACCCACCAGCGCCCACTGCTACGGCCGAAGGCTTCTCCTGCCACCTGCTCTCACAGAAAATCCTCCAATGCAGAGAACCCAGCCACTCTGAGGAGAAAGCCAGTGACTTGCACGGCACCGTGCAGGACAGATGAGGGGCCAGAGTGTGCTGATGTTCAGCAAGACTTCAGCAGCCCCCGTTAGAGTCACTATTGGTCAGTAGCCTGTTCTTTGTAGCAGAAGTTTGTGACTTGCCTTGCTCCAGAACTAATCTTCTTGATGATTTGTTCTCCCAAATTGCTCCAGGAGTCCATGCCAGTTAAATTACATGAATGCGAGTGTACTGGCCGTGTGTCAGTATCAGCCATGCAACAGTGAACCAACTGGACAGGGTCCCTGTGCGAGCAGGGCTGGCCTGGTGTCCAGGACAGACACAGAGCAATCATCCCCCTCACGTTGCCCGCAGTGATACACGCTCCAGTGACAAAGCAGGGCGAGGGCAGAAGATCTCCGCAGAGTGAAAGTGTGGAATCAGGGACAAGAGGGACGAGAGGAAGAGGGAAAAAAGAAACATCACACTATTCACAGCACAAGTGGGAAGGGAGTGCTGCCATGTGGGAAAACATAAAGGAGCCTTCCAACAGAAATCTTCCACCGACAAAGGAAATGAGAATTCGACCCTCGCCCAAAACCAATTCTTTAGGTTTAGTTTCACTGACTGAGAAACCCAATCAATACAGGTGCCATTGTTTTCCCCAGAAATGAACAAGAAGTCAAAGCCAAACTAGATGAGAAACTCAGTTCACCCTACTTCCATGGGCTAAAGGGCAACTCCTTTAGGGCTCTATGCTTATAGAAATAAAAGTCATTAATCACAAAACTCAATTTTCTTATGGGAAAAAATCACACTTACTATCACTTTTCAGGTATACGGATCCGTAGGTAAGGAATGTCTGATTCCAAAGTTCAGTCTTGAAATGTGGGACTCATGAGCAAGTCCATGGCCAGAGAGAGGCCCTCATCCTTCCACTGTAGCTAAAGACTTTTATACAGCTCCGTAAAAACTATAAGGGACTACAAAGCACAAGTTAAAAAACACAAATATAAAAGTGGAGGGTTCTTTGTTTTTTGTTTTTTTGTTTTTTTTCAAAAAGTAAGTCCAGACATTGCTGATATCTAAGTCAGAGATCAGTCAAACCAAATCTTGTCCTCCAGCTGTTCTAAATAAAGCTTTATTGGGACATATCATCCATAGCAGCTCATTTACATGTTGTGAGTGGGATCCTCACTGGCAGAGCCCAGTGGCTGAAACAGAAATCTGTATGGCCTGTGAAGCTTAACACGTTTACTCTCTGGTCATTTACAGAAAAGTCAGCCAACCTCTGCCCCAAGCCACTGCTCAGAGTAAATGAACATAAAACACTGAGTCGAAACGCAGTCTCAGCCTATAATCAAACCGCATGGTGGAGAAAGCTTGAGAGAGCAGACACCGAAGAAAGCAGAGATGGGACAAGCAGGTTGCTGGGAAGTAAAGTGAGAAGAAAGTGCAGATCGCAGCTGAGACTTTGCTCCGGACAGGTCTGAGTCTCCTCCTGCATGGGAGGGATCACCTGGGGCATAGAAACCCAGCCAACACCCTGGTCTCTCCTCTCTGGGTCTCACATGCGCTCATCCCCCACTCTGCCCCCATCTTTCCTCCTTTATGGCTAAATCTGCTTCCCCCGGGGCCAGCTGTAGTCTCACGGCCTTTGAGTCTCCCTTGAACTCCCCAACCTGAGCAACTCCCCGTGTCTATGCTCCATGCTGCTCTTTCTCTCTGCCCCCATCAGTCACTCACTGTGAGAACTGGTGGATTACTTAGCAGATGTTTCCACAAAATGATGACCTCCATGTGACCGGGACCACAGCCGTCCAATGTACTCATGACTCCCCAGCTCTGAGCACGTGACGGTATATGTGTGTTGCATTGATTCCTTTGAATAAAGGTTCTTAGATAAAATTATAGAAAGGAATGACGGGAGGATGATAGAAATAATAGGAAGGACTCTGCACTGGCTCTCTTGGGGACTGGCCTCTGGCTCCATCTCACTGGCCATTCTCACAGGATGAAGTTTGAGTGGGATAGTTCCAGACAGTAAGCTCAAGGGCCCTGAGGTGGAAAGGAGCATTCTTATTGTAGGCACAGAAAACAGGCGAGCACGCTGGAGGACAGAAAGGCAGAAGAGAAGGCTGAGGGAGAAAGCAGGGGCCGGAACAAACAGGACCCAGAGAATTTTCCTAAGAGCAATGGGAGAACCATGGGAGGTCTTCACTGGGGCTGTAGTTGGTTTTGTTTGTACCACCAGCAACAGAAGTTGTGAACTCATGAGCAGTAGAAAACATATGTAGCTCAGTGCTTCTATTGCATTAGATATCAGGAATGTGGTCCTAATGAATCTCACGCCCTTGCCCTGGAGATGATTTATAAGAGAAAAACATAAGTGTAAGGGCTTCAGCAGAGTTGGGCTTTAGGGGCCATGGAGTGAGCTAAACCTTAAAAGAGCCCCCGTGTTTTTGCTTACATGAAAGAGGAGTCCTGTGGGTCAGCCCAGTGTAGCTCTCTACCGAGGGCAGGCCAATGAGACCCACCAAACTCAGCGGAAGTATTCTGCAGCCAAGATGGGTAAGGATAATTATGAAGATTCTGAAAGTTAGGGAAATTGTTCTGGAGAAACCATTAAGTGAAAAAGAATGGCAATGCTAATATATACCCAGCTTGACAAAGCTTTTCTGTAAAATGCCAGAGACCAAACATTTCTCGGCCTCCCCACCCACCCGGTCTCTGTCACAAGTCATGGACGTGCTGGTGTGGCCCGCAGATGACCGGGTACAGCTGCGTTCCAATAGGACAACAGGGGATAGGTCCAGTCTGGCCCCTGGGCTGTCAGTGCTGACCCTTACCTATTCGGTACTATAATTATCACCAAATAAAGCTGTAGGGTTTATGACCAGAGACCAAAGGGAGCAGAGAAGAACATAGGCGCTCATTCTGTCTGGGGAATGGAGATCGTTTCGTGGCTTTCTATTGGTTTGGCTGCTCACTTATCCTTCTAGGAATCACACCAGGATGCGGGGGGTGAGGGGGACAGTGCCACCCAAATCCAAAACAGGGCCACATGCAAGACTGGAATCCGCATCTGTCACCCCATTGCCTGGACTCAGAGAGTAGCTTAGGCCCAAGTAGGCCCACTTCCTTTCTTTCTTCTTTGTGCTTTTGTAATATTAAGAAAGAGAAGCTCTCTTTCTTAATGGTAAGGTTGTTGAAACACCAGTTTAGGAACTGGAATTTCTAAGGCCATTTTGCTATGGTGGGTGTTGTTCAAGAAGGCTTCTCACAAACTAGAAAACAGAACACAGGAATAAAGCAACTAGATTACAGAAGGACCCTGCCTGCGTCTCTGGATCAAGTCTTGTTTGAAATCTTCCCTGCCTCTGGATTTTTCTATGACTTACTTACATGTTTTTTGGTTTGTTTGTTTGTTTGTTTGTTTGTTTTTTCCCACCTCATCTTGTTTCAATTCAGGTTTTGTCCCTTTCAATCAAAACTCTGCAGTGAGATCCTTAATTTTTTAAATTTTAAAGTCTTTTAATACTTTATGTTATCACTTTAGCAAGAAATGAAATCAGCAGAAGATAGATAAAAAGGCAATATATGCTAAAAATTTATTCCTCAAATAAAAGCTACTCTCCATATTTTTTGCTTTCTTCACCAGCAAAGTGATTCTCCGATCGCAATTCTTAAATTTGACCAAAAGAATCTCAGTCCTCTCTCCAAGAATTGACTGCAAGCCTATTTTGAAGAAAATATATAAAGATAGGTCTATCATGGAGATCACAAATGATGGCAATGAGAAATAATTCAGGGAAGACTCTGCAAAAATACAGTGACAGGTGCAGGACAGCTCGGGCTATCCGAGACAGGGGGAATGCAGCTGTGACCAGCACCAGCCACCACCCCGAAGGAAAAAGACCTCAAGAGAAAACAAGGCTGAAAGTACAACCACAGGCTCCAAACCTGGCATCGATTCCTAGATGCCTACCTGAGCCCAAGCTGCCACCTGGGTACAAGGAGCAGGGATGCCAACCTCAGTGTGCCCAAAATATAAGTTATGTTGCTTTTACTGTAATTCAGATTTGATCCCTTTTTATCTGGAGTCCCTGGTCTACCTCGTAGCAGAAAATTTAGTCCCTTCTAGGTGAACTGTAGCATCTTGAGTTAAATGCACAATAAATGCAGTGCTGCACGCACACACACACACACACACACACACACACACGCATGCATGCACGCCCCTTCTTGCCTCTCCCTTGGGCAGCCTCCAAGACACTGTGGAATTTAACCCATTAGGAAGCAGATTAGGAAGTCGCTGTGCTCTGCTCTCCCAGCACCAGCAACAAGTAACCTTTCCTGGCTTTCACACTGCTCACATTTATCTCCCAGCACGTACTTAGACGCCTCTTTCCTGTGTGTCTCTGGTCATCAACCCATCAAGGTCCACATGCAGCTTCCACGTCCTGGTCCAAGCTCAATGCTTCACTGCCGACCACCCAGCTACATTCCAGCAGCCAGCAGCCTCTGAACTCAAAACTAAAAGATGCCCCAGGTAGTTCCAAAGACCACTTCGACATTCCTTAGCCAGAAATTGTGCACCCAGCCACAAGAAAAAAAAAAAATACTAGGACTTGTCAGGTGGTTCTCAATGGCATATGTTGGGATAACACTTAGGAGTCTAATTACCACAAAAGAAAGGAAATATAAACAGAGGTCTGGCACTTTCTAGCCCGAATGTTTAAAATGTGCCTTAAAATTGCTCAAAGTATAAGGGCATAGAAAAGCAATAACTGGAGGTACTGAAAATAAAGAACAAAAGAGAAGGAAGACAACAAAATTAAAAGAAGAAAGTCACTGTCAACAAAAAGTAGAGGTGTTTAGATTTGTTATAATCAAGCACTGAAACAAAAGGAGAAAATAAAGTTAGTCTCGGGCTAGCGGGAGAAGGTTCCAGGGAAGACAGAAGTGGAGGAATCGAGGCCAGCTCAGGACGTGGATTAACTTTTAACTTTTCACAGCCATTTTCTTGATCTTTAAGGGAAATAAACTGAGCCTGAAGCAGAGAAGGTGAGAAAAACACAGCTTATAAATGGAAATGCGCCAAACACAGTGGAAAAATTCCCATCAAGCCACAGACAGGTAGGTCTCCGAACAAAGGGAAACTTTTCAGGGTCAAAAGAGGGAAACAAGGCTCTCTCACAGGAAAACGCAAAGTTTGGGAACAAATTAAGCACAGTGGTCCCTCTAAAACTGACTCCGAGTGTGGTGAAACTTGAGTATTTGATGTTGCAAAATTTTTAAAAAACTACGCGCAAGTTTTCTCGTGGAATTTGAGCCCTTACACCTTCACCCTCAGGCTTGCACTGTTCTACTTCTCAGAAAAAGAAAACCCTGCTTACTTTAAGCAACACGCAAATTAAGGTGTGACTCTGGCTCCCTTTTTTAATTATATACAGCGATCATCTGCTCCAGAATACGCTGAATTTCTTCCACTGAGTTCATATCTCCTTCTGTCTTTTTAAAACTGCATTTAAACTTCATGTTTCTTTCTGGAAAATGTACCATAATGTAACAACAGATTTGTAAGCTTAAATGCATATTAATCATGTTGCCAACAACCATAATTTAGTATAGTCCTTACCTTTTACTGACAATGTGAATTCTAATTAAGTGTATAATGCATCGTTAAGATCTGAAATTCAGAGTATATTCTGGTCCTGTTTGCTGTGTGGAGGAAACTCCAGCGCTGAGTGAAGTCGGCTTCCCTGCTGTGAAGACTTCAAATTTTACAAATTAAATGAATAGTGGCTGCATTTGGGTTTTCAAAGACACTTCCAGGATTCACTCAAGATGGTTGACAGAAATTGAAAACAAATTTTATGTTCATCAGTAAGAGTAGAGGAATGATCAAATATATTATTGTCCATCCCATGCAATGGAATATGTGGTTTCCTCAAAATAACAAAGTAGCTTTGTAGACACTGATATGGGAAAAATTTCCAAGAGATATTACGTCCATCAACTGCAGAGTAGGCTCCATTTGCCTAAAATCTGAGTACACAGGGAAGTGTTCGTGGAATCACACGCACGCATAATCAGACATATGTGAAAAGGAAGGGTCTGAAATAGCAGACACAAAATTTGAATACTGACTCATTCTGAAGCAAAAGCTAGCAAACTTTGTATGTGAAAGTACAGGTAGTAAATATTCTGTGTTTCCTGGACCCTAAAGTCTCTGGTACAACATTAGACTCTGTTCTTTGGCCACAGAGCAGCCACAGAGAACACTAAATGATGGTCATGACGGGGTCCCCATAAATCTATGTACAGAGTCACGCGGTGGGAAGGCAGCTGGATTAGGTCCATGCTCCATAGCTTGCCAAGCCCGGAAGAAGTACTTGGGTAATGGGAGGAGAAATGGTAGTGAAGAGGACTTCTCTTTACCACCTTCATAGTCTCCTCAGGGTATTTTCTAAGAGTTAGCAAGACTGCAGTACAGTGCACTTTAAACAAAAAAACAAAAATAATAATAAAAGCTGTTTGCGTCATCTCCTGGGTGGGTGGCTGCACCTTATCCTGAGGAAGTGTGTGCCCCACGCCCATTTCAGAGGAAGCGTTGGGCCACGTCCAGCCCAGCATGCAGAAGGGGTGGGGCTGCAACCCAGCCATTCCACTTTAGATTCCCGATCTGCCTCTTCCCGACTTCAAACCCAAAGCAAACCACTCAACCCTCACCTGCAAATGTGAATGAGAAAAACACTTCACCTCCAGCGGTGTAATCCACACTCCCCTGGACTCACACATAATATGCTGTGATAACTGCTGGCTAGTAACACTACGTGGCCAAATTCTTCATAGAAAAAAAAAAAAAGAAAAGGATACTTCGTATAAATGGTTTGCTGGTGGCTCTTGACCTAATTCACTTGGGACTATAAAGGTGAGTCACCTACATGGAAACAACTGACTATGCCAGGATCCATTCTGCCGTTCTTGCTTTCCATGGAGAAAGCCCTTGGGTCTCAGGTGGACACGTGGCTACCAGTCTGGAGAATACAATGGCTGCTGCCTAAATAAATGTTTGTTAACTGACTGACAGAAGATGAAACATACTATTTCACAGATTTGTCTGGAGAAATACATAAAAAATACAGTACATGGCAAGGTTTAGTAAAGAGCCTAACACATAGCAGGTGCTCACTAAATGCTACCTGCTCATTATTTGGAGACATAAAATATAAATAAAACATATTCTTCATATTAGAGGAGATGTATGTTACCACAAAAGTAACTAAAAGTGTTTGAATTAAGGAACTGAAGCAAATACAGTTCTCAGATTTAGGACAAGTTGAGGAGGATAGAGTGATCCCAGGAGAAAATCACAGAGCAGGTAAAATCAGAAAAGGAAAGGTGAAAAATTAGAGGTGCAGGGCTGGGGATTTAGCTCAGTGGTTCCACCACCTGCCTCGCAAGCGCAAGGTCCTGAGTTTGATCCCGGGTACCAAAAGAAAAGGTTAGAGATGCATGGGCAATTTAAGAAACATGCATCCTTTTTTAACCTTTCTGAGTCATAAACTCAGTAGGAGCAGACCAATGGCCCATGCCAGTCCACACAGGACACATCCCGCTGTGAGAGCCACGCGGCTTCCCCTGCCACCTCCCCTTGGGTTCACACCTGCCTTCCAGTCCCGGCTCACAGCGCCTCGGAGAAGTCTCTTCCTGACCCAGCCCTGCGCCACAGTCCCAGCAGTGACGTATTGAAGCTTCCTTTTTTTTTTTTTTTTTTTTTTCCTTTCTTTTTGCAGATACAGGAAATCGAACCCAGGGCACTGAGCTGTATCCCCAGCCCTTTACTATTATTATTTTTATTTTGAGATAGAATCTCACTAAGTTCCTAAGTTGCCCAGGCTGGCTCGAACTCACAGTCCTCATGTCTCTGCCTCCCACAGTGACTAGATTACAAGTGCTCCTGAAGGCTTTTTAATGTCAGTTTCGTGCAAATGCACACTCAACTGACTGTGTGCGTGGGGGTACAATGTTCATTTCCCCTAACGACCACCGTTGCTCACCACTGTAACACAGACCTAATTCCATTCGAGGCACCCAGAGCACCAATCGTTATTGTTGGATGAAATAATACATTTGCTCCATATTTTCCCATGGAGTCTCTAACTAAGGCTAGAAGTCACAAAGTGTACACGATTTGGTAAAATCTTAGTCTTAAGAGACCAGCCATGGTTTAAATGGTCAGCCCACACTATTTTTGCACCTTTTCTGCAAGTCTGAAATTATTCCACAAGGGAGAATTCAGTGTTATAAAAAGTTAAATGTTGCTGACCATCAGGGCTGCCTTCCTGGCCCCACCTTGGTGGCACAGCGCAGGCTCTGGCCCACGGGAATCGCAAAGGACTTTGCAATAAATGCCCGGATGTAGTGTAGCCTCTCCCGTCACGGTCCCCCCACCACTCACCCCCAACACACACACACACACACTGCAGAGTGAAACAGAGGCTCAGACAGGAGGACTGTGAATTCGAGCCCAGCCTGGGAAACATCAACTTAATGAGATTCTGCCTCAAAATTAAAATAATAATAGAAAAGGGCTGGAGATATAGCTCAGTGGCGAAGGCCCAGAGTTGAATTTTCTGTATCTGCGGGGGGGGCGGGGGAGAGGACCCGGGATGACAGAGACTGAGTTCACAATCATGGAATCACTGAACTCCCTGATGTCACTGCGACCTCGTGTCCTTCAGAAGATGCGCAGATGTTCACACACCAAGGCTGGGAAACGGAGCTACTCAGGATAAATTAGGTCAACACTGACCACGGAGGCCTAAAGATACTCAGACACACTGCCATGTCGTGCAGCAAGCTGTGATGTAAGTGGCATTTCAAAATTGAGGTTCCAGCTGGGCATGGTGGTGCACTTCTGTAATCCCAGCACTTGAGAGGCTGAGGCAGGAGGGTCGCCACAAGTTCAAAGCCAGTTCAAAGGTCATCTTCAACTACATAGCAAGACCCTGTCTCAAAAATAAATAAATAAAAATAAAAATTAAGGTTCCAGGCATAGGGGTGAGAATATGATGCAAAATATTATATGTATGTACATTTGCTGACTGACTCTGTGTTACATGTGTACATGCACAGACTATCACTCAATCCCTTGATAATTCAAATTTAGCTGCATGTGTAGACTGAAAGTCAGCACTACTGCTTCTGTTTACATAGAAGGCACTATATATATGCCAGTGTCTTGTAATAGAAGCATGCGTTGATCCAGTGTTTTACAATGTTACAGACACAGGAGTAACCATCCTCTATTCTACAAGACATCTAGTCTGTCTAGTACAAGGACACATGAGCTGGGATGCATTATTACACCCACTTTACAGACGAAGAAACTGATGAGAGCTAAAGCGACTCACCCAAGCACCACAGCTAGAAGAGACAGCAACAGACCGCACAGCCCCACTGAGCTATGCTTTCAGCATTTGGAAATAGAACAGCCCTACCTAAAAACAGATGCCACTGGTGTTGGGGGCTTTACAGTTGTGTGCAGAAAGAAAAGACTCAGCAAATGTAATAGTACAAAAGAACAAAACAAAAGTTAAGCTTTCAGGTACCAAAAACTGCAATGATTTCAAATAATATACTTTAGCCCCATTGGCTATGACGAGCCCAACCTTTGAGGCAGGCGGCAGAACCACTGAGCTAAATCCCCGGCCCAAGCCCAACCTTTGAAATTCATACTTGGCCACCAAATGTGAACGACACCACACAGCATCGCGACTAATAAAAAGAATTATTTCTAGTTTATTGGAAACTCTGTAAGATGCTGGACACAGCTTATAAAAATATCAAAGAAAGAATATAGGTTCAATAAAAGACTAAATTCCAATAAAAATAAAGAGAAGCACAAGTAATAGCAGAAGGCAAGAGGAAAAAAATGGGCAAAATAAAACCCCACAGCCGTTTGATTGAATCTCCTTATCATCGCATGGAGACAGAGAAACTGTGTTACTAAGGAATGGGGATAAAATGTCCTTCTACCAGCTTGGGTAGAAGGGTCAAGGGTCTAGGGTCTAGGACGGTTGTGGAAAAATATCAAAACCTACTCTTGTTAAAGCACGGATTTGCAGGAACACTTTCGGTCTGTGTTTCTAACATTGAAACAGAAAGAGGGGTGACCAGTGGTTCTTGAGCTAAGGCCCAGGTAGAAATGGAAAGCTGTCTCCAAGAAGCAAGTGGCAGGGGCCGCCCAGGGACACATGGCTGTCACTATCAAGCACGTTATGGCTCAGGTGCTGGTGCCACTGTGCGGCTTCTACAGCTCTGCGTGCCGGAATTCCCTGGTCTCCAGACACCAGGCTGCCAAGAGCCTGGAGAACCAGAAGAACCAGGACTCACAGCTCCTTTAGAAATACGCATAAACCAACAACTGAAGTGTCAGTGTGCACTGCTCAGACGTCACACATCTGTGTGTACATAGCCTCACCCCTTCCATCCTTGGGGCGGGGACAGTCCGGAGGCAGAGTTTCCTGCCCTGGCTTCCAACCATCTCTAGAAGATACTGAGCTCCTGCCATTGACCTGTGTGGCTGTCTTGGTGACTCACGTTTCCAGCCCTGTGCACCCCCACTACCCTTCCAGCTATTTCCTGGCACCACCCCGCAAAAGAAAAAAAAACCAACTGGCACTCAAATCTTCATCTCAAGTTCTGCTTCTGGGTGAGCGCGGCACAAGACAGACTCCATGTGTTGAGGGGGAGGAAGCTCGTTCAGGTCCCGGGTGAAGGTTAGAGAGGAAGAGAAAGACAAGACAAGGAAATTAGAAGGAGAAAATGGAGTTTATTTCCCACTCATATCCTCTCATCCAAACTCTCTGCTGAGAGCAGTTCTCACCTAAAGGAGCTGGGTGCTCCCACAGCTTGTGTGTGCTTGGGATGTTCCTTATCCCGAGGGGACACTCAGAAATGCTTAACGGAGAGGGTGGTGTGCAGGGCTTTATCTTCAGGCTGTGCCTGATTTTAGGTCAGGCTATGGACAAGAGGCGAGTAGGCAGCGTGATTTCACTACTGTGACTGCTGAGACCTAGGGAACTGGGGACTCCAGGGTAGCTGAGAAAACCACCACTGATACCAGCCACCATCTTGTAGACAACCAAGACCGCCATATTCTAAAACAACAGTTTTAAAGTTCCCAATTCCTCGCCCTAACAGATGGCCAACTCCTAGAAATCACATCCCAAAAGGAAATACTGCTTATCCGCATAAGTACTTAGGAATATTTTAGGGATGTCTTCCATGATATCTATGGTGAGTGTTTTTAAGCAACACTGTAAGAATTCAATGAAGAGGTCAATGTCAAGATCAAAATGATTTAGCCCTTAGCGCAACAGGCTGGGGTGTCATTTTGACATGTGTATTTTCACTCTGCTCATCAAAATGTTCTAGTGAATGGTTACAAATATGATCTGTGCAGGTAAATGAACTGGATTCAAGTGGCTCTGAAGCCTTACGCAAATTAGCGAACATTTCAAGGTCTCACTTTTCTCTCCTGTATAACTACTACAGAATTATTTATCTCAAAATACTGCAGCTTCCTTGAGCAAACCATTCATCATCTCTGAATCATCAGAGAGAGGGCTGCAACTTCAAGCCAAGCGGCTCCTTCAAAGAACGCATCCCCCTTTACCGAATTTCTACCCACATATACTTGATGAAGGCATTTGTTTTGCAAACACACATCTGCAAGGAAGCAAAGTCCTTAAACAGGTAGGGCTAGGGACTTTGGGAGCCCACTGTTAGATGGCTCCTGAACCTGAGTGCCTCGTTCTGCTATGCTGTGAGCTGGCCAGTGTCCTCATAATACACCCATACTTTTCCTAAGCTAATCAGAGTTCGTCACCACTGCACACTTAGCAAGTAAGACATCCCCTTCTTAGGTCTTTTCTCTGCCTTAGTCACCTCTATGACAACAGGCTTCACTTTAACTAGGGGCAGAGTCTCAGAGCTCTGAGGGTGTGTTTTGTGTGAGTGTAGGTATACACACGTGTGCCACACACACACACACACACACACTCCCACACATGTTAAGGGAGAGAGTGAATAGATGAAGCCCAATTTGAAACAAAAAGAATTCAAATGTGTTCACAACTTTCATGAAATAACTTTATATTCTTAGAATAAAAAAGAATGTTTTGAGACTCCACGGATGGCTAACAGGGAAAATGCAAGAATTACCGAATAGTTTCTCTGGTGTGAATAATCTGCAATAATACATAAGATCCTAATAAGATAACTGACATTTCAAAAAGGGAAGAAAGGGGCTAAAGGTGTAGGGAAGGTGGGATGAGTAGGGGAAGGGTAATAAGGGAAAAAAATGTGAGATAATGAAAAGATGGAAATAAAGTTTTTGTAGATGGGGAGGGGAGGAGGGGTTGAAGGGAGGGCAGGGGTAAGGGGAAAAAATGAGAATCAAGACTTGTCATGTGGAGGTACAAGATCGCAACAATGAATGTAACTGTACTGTATCCCTAAAATGTACCAATAAACTCAATTAAAGCTGAAAAAAAAAAGAAAGAAAATGCAAGAATAGAGGCTTAGGAGCTCAGTCTGTAGAGTCAGAGTGACATGGGTTCAAGTCCCAGCCTTACTGTTCACAACCAAGAAGAAGCCAGGGCTTTTGCTCCTCAGCTCTGGCCTTTCTCACTGGCAAAAGGAAAATGGTTCCAATCACAATAAGCCACCTGACAGGGCTACGGTTAGGAATAAAAGGGAAATGGAGTGCTTTGTCCTTAACGAATGTGGCCAGCTAATGAAGAGCCAGCATGTGGTGGCCCTGCCTACAGGGAGCCTTTGTCCCTGCAGGTCTAAAGAGAAGCCTGGGAAAGAACTCATCCTAGGGAAGAGGCATCCAAACCCAGTGACACTGACCTTAGTCGCCAAAGAGAAGGGGAGACTGAATATAACATGGTTTGGGATTCTTCCTAAGCCAAAACCCCACCAAACTCTTGCCTCAAGTCTGATGGAGAACTGGAAAAGTAAGAGTAAAGGGTAATGATGCTGAGCCGGGCGTGGGGGCACACGCCTGTCATCCCAGCACTCAGGAGGCTGAGGCAGGAGGACCGCTGTGAGTCCGAGACCAGCCTGGGCTACACAGTGAGTTCCAGGTCAGTCTCAACTACATAGGGAGACCCTGTCTCAAAAAACCAAAACAAAACAAAAAAGACAAAAAACAAAAGAGTAAAGATGCTATGATTCCATGAATTCTGTAATAAAACGCAGGTGCCAGCCGACTGCCTGGGGGCCTCTGTCAGAGAGTTTCATAATGGGTCCATCTATGCATCCAAGAATTCAATGTCATTGGCATGTTGGGGCCCCAGTTTGTCAGGATTCCTCCCAGGGATAGATGTGCTGGCGGGAATGAGATGCGCCCAGTGCCTGCCCAGTGGGCCTGGCTGCAGCCACAGAGTGCACCGTGGGTTAGGGCCCCGGCCACAGGGGGGCCATGAATAGGCGCAGATGTCCCTGTGAGCCCACATGGGAACCCCCAGGCCAGGACAAGGACAAGGCCAACAGAGAGCTGCTGTGGGATCAGAATTTAAGAGGCTAACAAAGAAGTCAACCATCAAGATAAATCCTATTTCAATGCCAAGTTAAAAATAAAAATAAGTGATGAGCCCATAATAAACAAAACACATGTGACCCTACGTATAAAGACAGCTTCTGTTGTGATGCTGTCCGGAACATATTTGAGCCCAATGATAAGGAAACATCAGTAATACCAATCCTGTCTTTATTTAAAATGTTGACAGATGTTTTGCATTTTTTTTTATATTGTAAAATATTTATCTGGATTCCAGAGCTTCTGGTGCCCTCAAGGCCAGGGTCCCGTTGGTGGGGAGGCTTCATGGTGGGGTGCTGGGAAGATGGAGCCAGGAGACAGAAAACTGTGGCTTCCTCCTGTCACGGAGACCTGTCTGTTTGCATCCACCAGGACAGGTGGGCAACATCCACTCCGACACCCATTTTAGAGCCATTGATATGTCGGTACTGACCTGATGTCATCCTGTAGGTTAAATTTGCTTTCTAGTGTTTCAGGCTGTGTTTCCCTGCACACTCACAGGCACACACAGAGGAAGTTTGTCAGCAGCTCATCCGAGCCCATCTTCCGCTCTTTTGTCAGTAATGGCGTATCTCCGTGTGGGGACACAGCGCTGCATACGAAATAGGGCCTGTTCCCTCGACTTGCACGTCCGCTCTTAGGGAGGCTGAGACCGGCGCGGACAGACAAAGGCTAATTGGCAGGCTCCAGCAGTCAGTTTCCGATGACACCATAGAAATAATAAAAGACAGACATGGGAACAAAGAAAGTTTAGAGGGAATAATAAAAGGAGTTATACCATGTACATTCGCAGACCAGAAGAAGGCAAGTTGAAATAAAGGGGGAACCTGGTCATGATAAATAAGAAGGAATAAGAAACAAAGACAGAGAAACGCCTTCCTTGATAGATCATGCCTGAAATAGATCAATCCACGGATGGACAGATATGTGTATTGACAGAAACACTGATGAAATAGATAATTTGGCATTTTATACCCTGAGCTTCCCCTTTGTGGGGATGCAAGGACACACACCACCATACACAAGTTAAATTTCTCAATAAGCCAAGAGTTCAAATTATAAAGTCAAATAGTCCAGCAAATGATGTAACAAAAGGGAACGGCTACATGCTCTGTTTATATCCCTGTGTATCCCCCAGAGTGTTCAGGAAAATTTTTATCTTCTCATTTGTTACTTCTCCCATTATTAAATTCTATAAAATAAGGGGGAAATATCCAGGAGGGAAAGGAAGAAAAAGCAAAAAACAAAAACAAATTACTGCATTCCTTGTAGAGGTCAAGATTGTCTTAAGGGAAACTAAGCAGTTGATTGTATTCTTAAAGGAAAACTGATTTAGGATTTCTGTTCAAAATTAATGAGACTAAAAATTCTGTTAATGAAATGCATGAATTTTATGTTTTAGTCAGACCGGGTTGTATTATATTAAACTGTATGTGTTTTCAGAGAAAAACGTGTGCTTCCCTTGCAGGAAAATGATCAATTTTCTTAGTGCTTTTGTTTCAGAAAATTTTGCTGTCCAAGGAAATGACCTAGTTTCTGGCTTGTCTGCATTCAGGGCATGTCACACCCATGTGCACACAAAGAAAAAATAGCAACAATGGAAAGCATCCTTTTGGATTACTAAAAAAAAAAAAAAATCAGAGGTCCAGTTTTCAGCATGGAAAGTGCTCCCCCGTTCTTATACCAAAATTCAATTCAGTTCAGCATCTATTTTTGCCCAGCTTGGTGGAGGCCACAGTTCACACCCTGGAGGACATGTAAGGGAGGGCAGAGGTCCCAAACCACCGGGCTAGGGGCCACACCAGCCTATAGACATAGGTGATTTGACCCTTACAGTGTAGCACTCTAGGATGTATTAAATTTTGTTTTTATTTAGCTGCCAACATTTAAAATTGAGGAGATTTCATCTGTAGGTTCAGGTTTCTGGCTCCTCTCTCAGAACCTGGCAACATTAGGTCCACGTTCCCACCTGACTGCAACTGGCCCAGGTAGTGGGTGGCCCGGAAGTAAGCGTGCCCTCTCCAATGCCCCCGCCCCCCACCACTCCCCACGTCTCCTGACACAGCACCTGGCTCTCAGTGGCCATTTATCATCAAGCTTATGCTATTGTTTTCCTGAGAGCAGGTTTAAGAAACATGTATAATATTTTTGGTACACACTTATCTATCAAGATTAGAAAAACTAAAGATAAGGACAAGTGATCCATCTGCTTCAACAAAAAATACTCTGGGGTGGAGGGGGCAGAAAAGAAAAATTGTTCTCAATTTCAGCTCGTTCAGTCTACGTAACTAGTAGGTCCTTGTAAAAATAGCAGTTAATTTGTATACAGGTCTTGCCGGGCAATTTTCTAAACCCTTTCTATATTCAAATTCATTAACTGTATAAATGTACTCTATGTGACAGCCATTATTATGATTCAAATTCACACATGGGGAAACTGAGGCTCACAGAACTTCAGTAGCTAAATGACTTATTCGAGGTGTCTCGTCAGCATGTGACAGGACCCTGAGGGTGTGTGGGTGTGTGTGTGTGTGTGTACCTATGATGCAACAGAGATTCAAAAGAATAAACTATTCAATCAAGGACACAGGGGCAGCTTAGAGTTTTCTCCACGGACGTGAACACTTCCATGGCTCTTAAGGAGACAGAGGAAAATACACCGAGGTGTGGCCAACAGCACAAAGCTCTGAAGCTGGAGAGGACTGGAAAATGGGGAGACTGTGAGCGAGAAGACACAGAGCAAATCCTGAAGAAGAGCACAACAGCAGGAGATGTGGGCAGCGCGTTGTGACGCTCTTTGAGTGCCAGCACCGTCCAGCGCTTTCTGGGGGAGGCGGAGACAGGCGCCACCTTCAGAGGGTCGGCGCTCTGGCAAGGAAGAGTAGAGGACAGGGCAGCGTCGACAACTCCAGGAGAAACATCAAACGTGGCCAGGGAGAGAAACCCCTTACCCGGCCACCTGAACAGCATCATCAGCGCCCTCCGGCCTGCAAACTCCATGTGGGGTTTGTAGTGGGGTTTGTGGGGTTCGTGCAGCCCCAGCCCCTTCCACCACACGTCCTCCTCGGACCCCAGTTCAGCATGCCTCTCTGCTCCCTCTTCCTCAGGCCAAGACCCCAGCCAAGCCCTGATGACCCTTTCCGAAAGCCTCAAAAGCCCATCTCCTCTGCTTTCTCCCTCCCCGGAGAGTGACCTCCCTGAAGGACTCCCGTTCTCTTCCTGCCTAGTCTTGCATCTGCATCTATTTCCACTTGTCCTCAGCATAGCACTCCCGGCCTCAGTCTACTTGGCCTCGCTGTGTTACACACAGTCATGCTGTGAGCGCGAATATACAAACTGGCAAGCTACCAATGCAGAAAATCTACTTGACATGAACAATCAGAATTCAGGTAATGTAACATAATGCCAATTATCTCTACAGTTTGCAGTGTACAAATTAAGACTATAAGTGTTTGGGAGCGTTTGTTTGCTTGCTTGCTTGCTTGCTAATTTGTTTTGTTTGCTTTGCAGTTCTGGGGATTGAACCCATGAACAAGCACTCTGCCCCTGAGCTACATCCTCAGACCTTTTTATTTTTTTTTTTTTTTTTTTTTTGTAAAGACAGGGTCTTGCTAAGTCACCAAGGTTGAACTTGAGTTTGCAATCCTCCTGGCTCAGCCTCCCCGAGTGCTGTGATTATAGGCATGGACCGCCAGGCCCAGCTTAGAACATGAGAGGTTTCAAAGCCCAGCATTACCACTTTACTCATGTGACAGTGGCTAGTTGAACAACTTGGTTTTCTCTTGTGAGCGAAGGGGTTGGCAATACCAAACTCCCAAGTAACTGTCAGGATTCAATTCAAGAATTTTTGCCAGGTGTGGTGGCTCACGCCTGTAATCCCAGCACCCAGAAAACTGAGGCAGGAGGATCGCTGTGAGTTCGAGACCAGCCTGGGCTACATAGTGAGTTCCAGGTCAGTGTCAACTACATAGTGAGACCCTGTCTCAAAAAAACGAACAAAAAAAAAAATCAAGAATTTTTACCTAAGGATTTGGCACTCTCTGAGCACTCAAACAGTATACTCATTTTAATATACAGGTTATTATTGTTGGGTAATAGAGAGTGTGGATGATTTAATAAGGTGAGTTAGCACTTCGCTGCCCCTTCCAGAGTGTAATCAAGACTCCCAGCGAACCATGGTCCTCAGGGCCATGGGCACTCTAAAGCCCAGCAGGATGGGACCTGATGTAAAAGCAGAGGAATGGCTTTTTCTCTGGGTTGTGATTTTAAGTAATATCAATGTTTCATAAAACTTATTAGTGTAGGTCTAGGTAAAACAAAAATAAGATAGTGCACTGGGAAATTAATTTTCAACATATTACATGTAAAATGCAAGGGTTCATAATATTGTTTCCAAAGCAGTGTAATCTTAATATCATATATTTTGCTTTATGAAGCTCCCAGGTTTAGATTAATCATATTGTTTTTTTATTTACTACTCCATATAATAATTGGCTTATCTGTGATATTAATATGCATGAATTTTTTAGCTGGCTTCTTCAAGAAGCATTCAGCCTGCTGTTTATAACATGGTGATTTTAATATGCAATGGATGTGTTTATATGCAGATCAAATTGGATTGCATTTACATGAAACAAGAAAACCAAAGTGCAGAGAGGTGCTGAGAGATGAGCAACTCTCATTAAAGCGCAAGCATCCACAGCGAACGCTCAGCCATGCATCCGAGCTGCCCCTTCAGCCTCCACACGACACGGCGCAAGTTTTCAGAAAGACTGAGAAGTATTTGGTTCTAGTTTCTCTACCAGAGAAATGGTTCTAATGAAGGAGAGGGAGGCTTGGAGCTTCCGAGGACATTTGGCAATGTTCGCAGATATTTTTGGTTGTCACGACTAATGTCTAGTGTTACCAGCATGTAATTGGGAAGATCCAGGGATGTTGCTAAACATCCTTCAGTGGGACAGAACAGCCTTCAAAACAAATTACTCCCCTCAAAATGTTAACAGTTTCAACGTGGACAAACACTGTCTTGGAAGGCAGATCTTCGAAGAGGAGAAAATGAAAACTTGGAGCTGTAGTAAACTGGGTACAGAATCTCAAATATTTTCTACAATTCAACCTTCGGCAAACACAAGCAAAGTCACTATTGACAGGCAAGTTATATATTTTACATATTCATTTAGTCAAAGAATGTTCACTGGGTTCCTATCTTGTTAGAGTCTATTCTAAGACAAGACTTAAAGGGGTGACACCTATAGGTAGGCAGGTGGATGGGTGGATGGAAGGAAATACACATATGTATATACATACAAAACACATGCATGGACAGACATGGTAGAATGTCGTGGATAAATGCTATGAAAAAGCACAAAGCAGACTAGGAGACAGGGACATCCAGAAGGGCTTTCTCGAGTCATGGCAAGTGAACAAGAACTCACTGAAGGGGAGAGGGGACCCACGGAGATGTGTGGAGAAGAGTTAGCCTGGTGGAGAGAACAGCACATGCAGGGACTGTGCAGTGGCAATGCCCTTGGCAAGATCTGGAGGAAAGAGGAGGCTGCCGTGTTGGACCAGGCGAAGGAGAGGAAAGGTGGGGGGAATCAGGCTGGAGATAGGGAGGGAGTCGACGGCCCAGGGCCCGGAGAGCTAGGGAAGCACTGGGGTGTTAAGTGTAACATCTTCATAGGGATACAGCAGGTGATCTTTTCCAATTCCAGAATAATATATATTCACTGCTTTTTTAAATATTTAATCATTGCAGATCTACTTGAAAAAACACCAGAATTAAACATTAACCATACACAACTTCACCCCATTTTTCCACGCCTAAGGCCACCGAATGTACTATTTATTTCCTTGTTCATTAATTCACTTATTATAAATAAATATACACACATATTTACATATAAGGTTTGGGGCAACTTTCTTTCTTCCAGTTATTTCTTCAGCCTGGATAATTTTGTTTTGGTGTTTTTTGTTTTTTTTTAAACTTTACAGTCTACTTACTGAAAACCATCAGAGAAGGAGAGGAGATATTTGAGTACATTTTATGTAACTCTTTGCTGTCCTTTTTACATTGAGCAAAAACATAATCAAGAGAGGAAAAAAAAAATAGACAGGAAAATCAGACCAATGTACTGCACCAAAATTGAAGTTAGCAGCTGAGGGCTTCATAACGGCAGCACTCTGTTTTCAGAGTGTTTGTTGTTTCTCTCCCTAAGGATTTGCCATTTTCTCCACAGACGTCTTACACACCTTTTGCTAATCTCTCTCTTTGGTGTAGCTGTAGCCATTCTAGCCCATCTGGCCTCCTGTCCAAGGAGCCAGGGGCCGATGGACTTCTGCATGGAGGCCACACTCCACAGCTGGACCCGCCTCGCTCCTCCCGGCCACGCCTTCTAAAGCCACAGCCACTGTCGCCGGCATTTTCTGTTCTTCCAGACACATCTTCCTTTATAGCCTGTCCCACTGTCAAGAGCCCTCTTTGTCTTTACCAATTTTATTCTTCAGTTCCAGCTTAAATAACACCTGTTAGAAATCCCTTTCCAGACCCTTTAATGGAGGTGTGTGGCCACAGTAGATCTCTAACCAGTGTCCTGCATTCTTTCTGTTTAATTCTCTCACCTGTTCTTCCTTCACTAAGGAACATTTCCTCCCACGGACAAAACAAAGCTCCGGTGAAGCCACACTACTATGAGACATAAGATTTGAATGCACGTCTATAGGTGTCAGATGGGGACTGTGGGAGAGGGACAGAAGAGGCAGGCCAGCGCCCGAGGGTGAGGAAGACGCTGGAGAATCAATCGCCAAGGGGATTTTGTCTCTGGGACCACAGAGCAGGAGGAAGCACTTGGGCCAGAAGGTGTGGTGTCCACAGTGCAATGCAGTGATCCTCCAAGCCTGCACACCCACCAAATGCGATGTGGTGGCCCTGGATGTGTCAAGCAGAAAAGAGGTGATGAGGGAAATCCTTGGCCTCCGAGCAAGGTCTGATGGGAATTTCCTTCTGGGAGACTTCCGGAGCAGGGGAATCTCCAAAGGGCTGGTAACAGTACCTAGAGGGAAGGGTCAGCTTAAACAGCCTAGGGCCAGGGACTCCAGGAATTCTCTACATTGTAGCAAGAAAGTGAAGCCTCCTCTGTTTCCCGACCTCTCTTCTAACCCCATTCTCTCAACCCAAGAGGTGAGAACCTCACGAACCAGCTTTGAGATGGACAGAAGGAAAGACAGAAGATGGGTATTTGCTGGATGCTAGCTTCCCTGGAGAGAACACATAAGGGGAAGAGAAGGGTTTGTTTTAAGTCAGGTTTAAGAGGTTGGCCAGGAGTATGCTGCAAAACGCTTTCAGTTTTGAGCTAAGACTGTGTTTGCTAGTTTAAAGTGACTATAGAAATTTCTATAAAAATGAGTGCTCAAAAGAGTCATGCGTGTGGGGTAGAGGAAAAACCTTCCCAGTTTCATAAAGTTTTAAGTGATAATGGAAGACAAAGTAAAATTGCTTTATGCTCGCACCCCTTTATTCCTACTTGCTTAATGTACTATTATATACATAAAGCTGATGGTTAGCATAATTTCTTACACATGGTAAATTCTCAATAAATGTCCTGGAAAGAATGAAGAAATGCTAGAAAATTACCATTTCAAGATAAAAGAGAGAGAAAGAAAGCAAAAAGACAAAAATCCCCATAGGTAATTTCTAACCCACTTGAATTTAAAATGACATTTAAATTATCATTCCTTTTATTCTTGAGGATGTAAATTCCTCACCCACACCCATTTCTATGTATTTAACCAATGAACAAGTACATTTTTTTACCTGCAGAGTCCCAGGAGCTCAACCAGTTTGGAACTGATGATGCCACCCAGACATAAACCTCCAGAAAGCAGGGACCTTGTATGTGTAAGTCACCCCCAGTGACCAAACCACTTGTTGAAATGCTTAGTCAAATAATACACCCACCACTGAGCTTTCCTCTCCATCACATTTTAAAGAGTAGTTGGGGTTTTGATTCTAAAAGGTAGGCAAAAGATGTTTTTGGCAGAGAAAATAATTGCATGTGTGGAGAGATGGGGAGTATGAGATATGAAAGATAAAAGGCTGGTTAGGTTCAGCTGGAACTTGGGTTCTATGGGGCAAGAGAAGGAAAGATAACCAAAATAATAAAATGAGCTGGGAGAGGTGGTACACATATTTATATTCTCAGCATGCAGGAGGCTCTATTTCTAGGCCAGGCTGGGCTACATCGTAAGTTTAAGCCCAACCTAGACAACACAGTGAGACCTTGTCTCAAAAAAACAAAAATTAAAATTAAAAAATTAAGCTATACAAAGCAGTTTGGAAAGCCATTCTGCCAAAGAAGCACCTTTAGGATGTTGCATTTTAGAGAAGGAAAAATTTCTTCCAGCATTTTCCCCACCTTCTCACTTTTAATCCAAGTAGTAAGATCTGTATTCAGTAGCTCAAAGCAAGACAAAAATTGTCCTCAAATCTTTTGGGCTATTTTTCCCCAAAAATGTGTTATCAGCAAAATGGAGAGAGAGATGTTAGTTTACAAACAAATCCAACATATGCTGGGGAAAATATGTAGAAGAGGATTTCCCCAGAAAGGAGAAGAATCTGAATCTTTCAAGGCTGGGGAAGAAGAGAGAAAGGAGATCTGTGATCACAGAAAGGTAAGAGATCATTGCTCTGAATCCCTGTGGACCACTAGAAGACAGGAAGTCCCCAAACAGAATGACTGCACAGTACATCTAGGCAAATAGGACCATGAGCAGCGATCCCTAAATCCCTGCATCCTGGGACAAAGAAATAGAAGAGAATTGCACACAGGGCAGTGGATGCACCTGCAGGATTTAATGTGGCCCAAAGACAAGAAGTCAATGGACTCACTTCTTTTGCCCATCACTATGCCAAATCCCCAAAATGTGGCCACACTAGGAAAGTTCATGGCTTATGGTTGCAAGCAACAGAAGCTAATTTTGATTAATTTCAGCAAAAAAAAAAAATTAAAGGATTCTTATTACTTCCAGAATCTTCTACATGCTCCAGGAAACCAAGCTTCAGTTGCCATCCGAACAATGCCCTGGCCAGTGCTGGGCACACACTGAAGGCTGCTGTGTGCAGGTGTGCCAACAGTGCCAGGCTTCAGATATTGATGCCCAGTCAACTTCCACCCCTGCTTCAATATAACTTTTGCTGTAGCTACCACCAGCAGCAGCAATGGATTCTCTATGATCTCCACTTTTTGCTCTTCCAAGCATGTAGTCCCGATCTGGAACTTCTAAGGGAGGCCAGAGGAGCACTTACCTAGTGTCTTTGCCATCAATAGTGAGAGATGGGGCCAGCCCTCCAAAGTTGAGGGCAGATAAAAGAAAGGAGCTCAGATACTCAGCAGCCAAAATCACTGACAAATGTGCATGAGGCGGGGGATAGTCATGAAGAACTGAGTTTAATTTTTCTGCCAGCTCAGCAGAGTGGAAACTCCAAGTTAGCAAGCAATTAGGTTGAACTATATAAAATAAAACTCTGTCGTTCATCTCAGTTAGCAGACTGAAATTTATGCTCATCCCACTATGATAGCATACTGTTCTCAAGAGTTTAAGTCCATGACCCACCGTTTTTTGTGTTCAGGATAATAGATTGTCTAGGGTGGTGGTAAGGAGGACAGTCTCTCGATGCCTCACTCCAGCACTTTCTAGTTGGGGGAACTTTTGTTGGTTTCTTAGCACCCATAGCTTCCTGCTCTGCAAAATGAGAACAATAGCTACCTCATACTGTTATTATAAAGGTGAATGAGTGGCTTAGTTACTTTTCTCCTGGCTGAGAAAAAATACCCAATACCCAATACATAAAGTTAAAGGAGGGAAGGATTATTTGGTTCACAATCTGAAGAGGTTTCAGTTCATGGTTGGCTGGCTCTAAGCCAGAGTGGCACAGCAGAGGGGGATCACAGTGGAAAAGCAGTTCATGGCAAGCAGAAGGCAGCAAGGCAGCAAGCAGCCAGCAGCAAGTGCTCACAGCCCTCTTTCTGACCTTTATATTTTATCTGGGCTATTCACCCCCTAGGGCAAGGTAGCACTCACACACAGGTTGGGACACCCTTAATCTACCCAGGCTATATCAAACCAATCAGTGGATTAATTTAGTAAGCACACATCCTTGATCTTAGCATGACACACTTAACCCCAGCATCACACACTCTAAGTCCAGCCAACTCTAAAAAGCCCCATCTATGAGCACCTGAGGCTTTGGGGGAACATCTGGATATAGCCATAGCAATGAGCTACAGGGTAGATTGAATTAAAGGCCCCAGTTCTTCTCTGTCCCTGTATCTACTTTTTTTTGGCACATCACTTTCCAGTTTCTCTCCATAAAGAAGTAGAGCTCTTTTACATCTGGAATGACCTCGTGGCTTGCTTTGGCCAATAGAGTGCAATGAAAGTAACGAGGTCCTGGCTTTCTGCCTGGGCACGGCGCTCCTGGGGCTTCTTCTGTTCCATCCATGAGAATATGCTTGGGCTGGTTTTCCAAGGGTAGGAGAGGGAGAGCACTGCCCAGTCGCCCTGTCATCCCCATATCCTCAGCTAACAGCCAGCTGACCCCAGATACCTGAGCAATCCAGACGAGGTCAGCAGGACCACGTCACTGAGTACCCTCTAGAAAGAGCGAGAAATGTTCGCATTGTATCCTACTGAGCTTCTGTTTGCTATACCACAACAGCTAAATATTACAGAAGAATACAAAAAACGTGCAGACAAAAAAGTGAAGCACATCATAAGGATTCTATACATGTTAGCAAACATAGAGAAAAGAAGGCCGCTTGTAAAATGCTAGCAGCTAGGCAATGTGACACAGCAGGGGCTTACATTCCATATAGAATTATCAATGAGATTTGCCACTCACGGGTGCTGTCCAGACAGATATTCCTACCAGTACAGGGAAAAAAGATCAGCCGCTCCTTAAAACACAGATCTGTGGAGCGGTTAAAAAATCAAAACCTCACAGACCCCAGCTGCCTGGATTTGATGTCTACTAGAAGCACGTTTGGCCTTGCTGACTCAACACATACGTTACATGTGATAAAATAGGCCACTGCAGCTTGGTCCCATTTAAACCCCAGACCAATGGTTTAACTCTTACATCAGAACAGGTAGACACTGCTATGTGATGGAAATGTAGTTTGGAGAAAAATGATGTTTAGTAATAAAAACTGAAACAACCACATCAATCTTCCTGGGTTTAATGTCAAACCAACCCCACTCAAGTTAGGTGCACGATGCATGTGAGTATAATATTTAGATTATTTTTATTTTCTATTTTACATGTTCCATCGACCCCCGGTCCTTTCTTTGGCAAACATAAATTTTCTAAAAATTCACTCTAGTAATCATAATAGTCTTTACTTTGCAAATCCACTGAGATTACCAAAAACCTGTTCCCTGCATTTCCAAAGTAGGTGGTAGATAATGAATTCAAACCTTCAGTAAATAGAACTCAGGGGGCCTACTTTCGTCTCTCAACTCCTATGATTATCATAATTTAATTTCATACTTTTCTGTCCAAAGCTACTAGTGAAGGAGTGCTCTTTACTGAGTCATGAACTTTCCCATCATTAAATGCCTACTCCTGTTTTCAGCATATCAGAAGTGTCCAATAAGTACATTTTATCTGCCTTGAATAAAGTCAAGTTGAGACACTGGAGAGCATGTGTGTAGTAAAGTTTCCTTTACACTTAGGTAAAGTTCTTGTAGTTCACATTTCCAGCATTTTCTTTTTCTGGGCACATAAGAATCGCATGAAGCACTTTCTGTAGAGACCAAGGTTTATGCATAGAAGGACAGGAAACTGAGTAATTTCCCCTGGCCCAAAGGGAATATTAAACTCTTCTGTCAATCTGTAGCTTTTTTTTTTTTTCTTTTTTTTGGTACCGGGGATTGAACTCGGGTCATTTCACTTGCAAGGCAGGCACCAAAACCACCAAGCTAAATCCCTGGCCCTCTGTAGCATATTATTTATAGTCATTTTTTGGTTGGGTGGTTTTTTTTTTTTTTCATTTGTAAGTTCAACTCCATGTCCTGATAGAAGGTGACAAAAAGCTCAATATGTTAAAAAATCTTATCACTAAATCAGGAACAAAACTACAAATTTTGGCCTTTGAAATCAAACTGACTGGTGAGGATCATTTTGCTCCTGAAATATTACAGCAGTGATCAATTTGCTGTAAAACTAAGTGGTTTAGCTCAGCAATCTACAGTTTGAAAGCAAGTTGTTCAAGAGAAAGTTTATGCTCAGCCCAAGGGATAAATTAAATTTTATGGGGAAAATATGCACTATTACATGCTTATCTGTTTAACATATTATTCTTTTCCACAACAGTATAATAAATATTTTTAATCATATATTTTATCTCACATACATAGAGTGATGTGGTAATTTTATTCCTCCTGTATTGGCCCAAACATGTTCAATTAATCACAGAACAGAGAAGAGCTTTCAAATGTATAAAAAAGAAAAATTCTGATGTGCTTAGCAAACGTACATGCCCTGTGAAATGAGGACAGCTGGCAATAGGAGAAAGATGTAAATTATATTCTCCCAAACAGCAATTATCAAGTGATTTAATTTACCCAACTCGTCTAATTTACCTTTTCTCCCCATTTCAACCCCACTTCTGCCATAGCTGGCTTTGCCTAAAAATCCTTTGGACTTCCTTGACTCCATTCATAAAGAGCCACATCACTTTGAAGATTTTTTTCCTCAAAGTACATGTCAGTTGCAAGAAACCAAGTTAGAGGATAGGAATTCAGGGCCTGTGCATATATAAGAAATAAATCATGAGAGCTAACATTAGGTGAGTCTCAGCACCTGGCAGGCTGACTCGCATTATTCCGCATAATTTCTACAAACGTTCTACAGGGAGGGCAGGAATATCGCTATTTCGACCTTTCAGAGGGAAGAAATTGGGCTTCAGAGGTGAACGCAGCAATGGCTGAAGGAGGGAAGAATCACTGAGGAAGCCATTGCTATAAATCCCTTTAAAGGAAGATGAGCTGCCTGAAGAAAGATGGCAACAGAAGTGAAGACAAGGGGATGAATCAAGAAATACAGTAAGACCTTGGTATGTGAGCATAATTCATTCCAGAAGCACGCTTGTAATCCAATGTATGTGTACATCAAAGTGAATTTCACATAGGAAATAACAGAAACTCAGATGATCCGTTCCACAGCCCCAAAATAATCATCTAAAAAGGATTATAACATTGTAATAGAACACAAAACAATAAAGAAAATACAAAATGTAAAGAAAAATACATTAAACTGCACTTACCTTTGAAAACTTTCATGGCTGGTGTGAAGGAGACACGAGAGAGGAGAGGTATTGTGTGGGACGACTCTCACTCTCACTAACAGAATCACTACTATCTAATGTGTATCGAGGAGCCTATTCAATGACGCTTGCTTTTGCCCCCTTTGGAGAATTTCTGGGAAATGTATCATTGCATTGTTTTTAAACAGATCCATCACTCACTGTACTACAGCTTTATTCTAGTGGTGTTTTCCACAAAATTTTGCACGGTTTCCCACATTTTACACATCTCCCCAATCTCATTTGAAGTGAGGGATTCCTTCTCCTTTTCCCCCTCCTCCTCTGCAGATGAGAGGTCCTCCATAACCTCTTGATGTTGGGAGACTATTACCCACAATCCCACAGGAAGAGAGACAGAGAACCATTGGCTCAGTTGTGATCATATGATGCTGGGTAACACATACTACTCATATTGCAAGATATCACTTGTTTATCAAATCAAAAATTATTAGAAATGTTTGCTTTTCATGTGTAAAATTCACAGAAGAAGTTACTCCCTGTCCAAGGTTTTCCTGTATTTGAAAATGAAATCAGCAGGACCACACAGTGAGGTAGCTAGCTGGTGTCATTCCCAGGGAAATGTGTTTTCTGATGTCATATTTATAGGAATACTATAACACAGAAAAATCCAAGCAGGTATCTACCTTTTCTCTTTGTCACATCCATATTGCACACAAATGAATATACAAAGAAATATGACCTCAAACTTCAAATGTTGAAGAGGAGATGGAGTTCCGAGTTGATTTAAGTTCAGTGGTTCCTGATAACAAAGTAGACAACTCTGCACAGCACGTCTATGTATGTTGTGATAGGGATCATCTCAGACTATTTTCTCAAGGAGGTTTGTATAGCAAGCAGCCTTGGAAAGCCAGTGCCCCTCTCTCAGACAGAGGAGATTTGTCACCTGCAGGGTAGGAAGAAAGGCAGTAGCCCCTGGGAGGCAAAGCCTGGACAGATTTGCCATCAACCCCCTTAAAATATCAGAGGTTTTATGACCTGCGGGATCCTTTGCTATAACAAAAACCCACTGCATATGTAGCAACTACCAAAGCGACTCCACACTGCCCAAAGGGCGATGAAAGCAGTGGACATAAACACGAGGTCTGCTGTGCTGTGAATAACGAAGTCCTTGGCCTCCACGAGACTGTGACGGCCCAACTTGTTAGCTTGACGACAAGCTGCCCATTGTCTACTGATTCCTCAATTAATTCAACAATTTCAACAATGCAAGTGTAAATAACTAAAGCATAATTTACATTTTCAATAATTTTTTGAAACATTCTTAAATTAACCAATACACTAGGCCCCCTTATCCACAGTTTGACTTTCAGCGGTTTTAGTCATCTGTGGTCAACGGTGGTTTGAAATTATTATGTAGAAAACTCCAAAACTAAGTTCCTAAGTTTTAAAATGCCCATTGTTTGCCATAACGCGGGGAAATCTGGCACTGCTCTGGTCCGTTCTGCCGAGACACAAATCTTACCTGGGTCCGGGGCATCCGCACGGCGTGTGCTCTCACGGCTGGTCCCTTCGGTGGCGTCTCGGTTATTAAATTCGCCATCACCAGGCCGTTCGGAGAAGAGACGAAGACTGAGCGGTTGCGGACTTCACGCAGAACCTGGGAGCAGCAGAGTCGGAATGGAATCTCTGCTCTCATCCCTCTCCGGGGAGATTGCTTTCGATCTTTAGCTACAGTTTTTATCTTTGTCAGCAGCCTTATCATCAGACACGACGGCTCGCGATGTTGCCAACAAGACAGATCCTCGCTCTGCGAACTCCGTGAGTTCACCGGAAATCCCAGCCCTCTCGTGGTGAAGAAATCCCATGCGGAGGCGGCCTTCTCGGAGTACGGCAAAACCGTGGGTTGCTCCGTTCATAGAGGCTTTGCCTTAGTCCGATAAGCGAAAGGGAGAAACGCCCCGGGCTGCCGCAGCGGGAGACGATGAAACACTGATGGTGGCCGGCCAGGTTTTCGACATTAATCTGGCTGCAGAGCCAAAAGTGAATAGAGGAAAAGCAGGTGTGAAAAGATCTGTCCCCTCTACTCGGCTCCTCTTCTGACTTGGACGATGACTTTCAGCCTCCTCCCCCTCCTCCTTTCCCCGTCCCCTCCTCCTCCCCGGGCTGCCGCAGCGGGAGACGATGAAACACTGATGGTGGCCGGCCAGGTTTTCGACATTAATCTGGCTGCAGAGCCAAAAGTGAATAGAGGAAAAGCAGGTGTGAAAAGATCTGTCCCCTCTACTCGGCTCCTCTTCTGACTTGGACGATGACTTTCAGCCTCCTCCCCCTCCTCCTTTCCCCGTCCCCTCCTCCTCCCCC
>NW_022900934.1:9580699-9609428 GCF_012274545.1 Fukomys damarensis
GTTGCTCGGGCTGCAGCGCCCTCAACGCACCAGCGCCCATCAGGACACCTCACAAAGGGGCAAAAGCGCCTTCGATTCTCAGAGTGGACCGCAGGGATCTTCCGAGTCTGGGAAGTTGGAAGGTGAGGACCTTCAGGCCGCTCAGAAGGAGCTGACCCAGAGGAGACAAAAAGTGGACGCTGTACTGGAAAGCCTGAAGAAAACTGAAAAGGAACAGAGCAAAGGAGCAGCAGACGTGCAGAAAGGTGAGTCAGGAGGGCAGCAGACCAGCACCTCCCGAAGGCAGGCGAGACAGAAGTGAAGACGGAGCCTGAGGACGCCGCGGACCGCTCTGCTGAGGAGGCCGAGCTGCTGCATAATGAGCGCAATGAGGACGGGCGCTGACCAGGTGGAGCTGATCGGGACGACGAAGAAGAGGCTGAGGAAGGAGAGGATGACTCTTAAGCGTATAGTGGGGTTTAGCAGTCTTGTCCCATTCTTCCTTCCTAGGCGCCTGTCTGAGAGCAAAATTTGCCCAGATCCCTTCCCCCAGTGTCTTCAGCACGTACTGTTTCTGTCTCTGCCCTCCCCACGGTCATAACACCCTGCGCTAGTCCCACTTTCATCCTTTGACTCTCCTAGTAGCTTTGTTAAGTCTTATCCTGTCATTTTGCTTTTTAGTTTTGATGCCTCTTTATGGCTTAACAATAAAAAGGACGTATGGTTTTTAAAAAATAAAAATAAACAAATAATAAATAAATTCACCGTCACAGATAGCAGGACTCGTATTCGTGTACGTCCTATTTTACTTGATACTGATTCAAAGGAAGAGTAACGATGCTGGGAAGTCAGACAGGCCACAGAGAAGCCAGCAGGTGCTTCCTTCAAGTGAAGAAAAACGTGCAAGTGACTTTGTGAGAGACAGAGGGACCACATTCACATAATTTTGATTACTATAAATTATTATCATTATTTTGTTTTATTGTTGGTTATTGATAGCAATGTCTTCCTTGCCTACTTACAAATTAAACTGAATCCTAGAAATGAATGTATAGGAAAAATCACAGAACGCAAAGGGTCCGTACCCTTCGTGGCTTTCGTCCTCTGGGTATCTCGGAACGCACCCCCACAGATCAGGGGGACCCTGCAATTCTCTCTCCTCGCCAGAGGATCTAAACCACCCTCTTAACTCACATTGCTCAGCTTACACCATTTGGATCTCTAGCCCCTTTCCTTACTTCTCAGTGGGTAACACACAGCACATCAGAATTGTCGCAGCTCTAAGTCCCTGCTGGGCTCCACCTATGACAGTGTGGCAGAGGGCAATGAGACGCCATCCCTGCCTTCAGAGGGCTGCCAGTTTAAAGACGAAAGCAAAGGCCTGAGCAACGACTGAGCCAATAACAGCAGGAACCGAGCATCCTATCAGAAGGGGAAAGTGGGCTGTTCCCCAATATTCAGTGACACGGGTGGGAGGCGGCAAAGGGGAGAAAGTGGCTTTGACACTAGAAACAGCTTCTGCTGAGTCCCACCGGTGAGCAAAGACTTAGCACACCTATAAAGTCCAGGCAGGAAGAAAAAGAGGAAGAGGGGAAAGGTCAGCGGAAAATGAGTGGTGAAGGTTATATGATGTGGATTGAGATTCAGACATTTACCTGCAGGCAGTGAGAATGCAGTAAAGGTCTTAGAAACGAAAGTGCGCTTTAGAAAATATAAGATTTACATTGTAGGAGATGAAAATCACTTAGGCTACTGAGAAGAGAATCCAGGAAAGAGAAAGACCAGAGTAGAGATTCTCACCCCGAGTATCACTGCTCGCTCGTTAGCAGGGGGATAATTCGTTACTGGGGAGGAAGACTGTTCTGTGACCACCGGGATTTTATCAGCATCTCATCCCTGTTTTCACTAATGCCAGTAGTCTTTGCTCAGTTAGCCAACAAAGATCTACGCTGGCAAACTACTGGCCTGGTTGAGAACCACGGGAGTAGAAGAGACTAGGTTTAGAAGCCATAAAGCAGGAGAGAAGAGAAGACACCAGCCTGGACTAGAGGGGAAAAAAGATGAATTTGAGCAAACTGTAAAAGCTCCCTTTATGTTTCTTACAGGTCTATGTATACAACCCTGAGAAGCTGCTGGGGTGACCCACAAGCTCAACTCATGTAAAGAAATGCATTTTACTACTTGCTTCTGCCTCTTGTTCTAAGCAAAACCTACTATTGTGCTTGTCTGTCTCAACCCTACGAAGTTGTATACTTTCATACATATGTATGCATATGTTAAGTTTTTGCAAGCATAATTTAGACTTTTCAAAACAGTGACACAGTAACAAAGAAAAATTGAGACACGCGTGCATTTTGAATATTGATTCCAGTTTCTCACATACTACCCCTGACATTTTTCGTGCTGCTTTGCTTTTATGCATTTGTTTTTTCTGCTTTTCCATGTCTTGCCCAACTTTAAGGAATTTGCAACCAACAGGGCCCGGCCGTAACCCACAGAACACAAACAGTACCCCAGGCCAACCCATCAGAAGGATGCACTCACTCCTAAAGAGAGCTTTCAGAGGCAAAAGGGCAACTTAGATTTTCATACAATTCACTTAGGTAGAAATGGAAACTATATTTACAGAAGAGGAACTATGTGTTAGGAACTCATCACGTATTCAAATATTAAATCTGCACATGAAACAATTATCCCTTCCATTTTTATACATTTGTAAATTATGATACTGTAGAGAAGCTAGTTTGGCTCTGCAGGCACAGAGTCCTGCTTCACCTGCCCAACGCTGCTGTTTTAACACAAGGCAGCCACAGACAACATGTCGACCCCACACTGTGCCGGAAGGATCGCTTATTCAGTCAGCTCCTGAGCAAGGCAGTTACCTGGGGGAAGGGCCCGAGACACAGGTGAACAGTCAGCCATATGAAGGGAAGTTTAAAATAGTAAACTGGGGCATTAGACCAAGAATGAACTTCCTCTGGCACTGTGGTGTGCAGCCTGCTTACTCCTAAAGAGAGCTCCAGCCTCCCGCTACTGAGTTCCTGAGCCCTAAGGAAATGAGAGCACAAAGTAATCCGTCTTCTTTGTAAGATACCGCTTTCCTGTAAACACCACAGGAAAGAACTTGGTTAGGAAGCCTGAGTTCCACCTGCTGGTGCTTTTACCTTCACAGCGCCGGCCGTTACAATGCCCATTAAATGGCAGAGTAATCCTGTGCCCCGCCTCCCTATAAGTGAGTCTGGATTGAGGGCCTTGCCAGGCACCCAACTGGGACCCCTCCTGGAAATCCAGGAGCTGTTCTTCCTCTTCCTGTCTCCAATAAATACTCTCCCAACCGCCTCCTTTTTGTTCATAACTTCGTTCCAGATCTGCAGAACCTCAAGCCTGCTACACACGCCCACAGTGTGGCTATGTTCTCACTAAACTACATGCGCATGCTGGCGTTTCAATGTTGTATCACTCCCATGTGATTCTTCTTATGATTTTTTTTTGACCATTTAAAAATGTAAAAACGCTTTGCAGCTCACATCCAGACAGAAACAGGTAGCGAGCCAAACGTGGCCCAAAGTCGGGGGCCCAGAGGTCCTTAGGAAGCTGGACTTCCAGTGCCACCCTTGGTTTGAATTCCTGCTCTCCTGAAACGTGCTAACTGGGAAAGAGCGTGTCCCTTAGACTAGCATCTCCACGCCTCAGTGCCACGGACAGGGCACCCCAGAAGCAACCTTGAAGAAGGTTTTGAGAAAACCTGCAATAGAAGGGCTTTGATGAACAGAACGAGCACTCGTAGGAGTGAGGTGCACACCTCGGTCTCCACCACCACCTAGAGCCTGGACCACGCACAGACTATAGTGACATCGCCTCCCTCATGAGGACCAAAACTTGCCACAAAATAACACGTCAAGTGCTTTGCCGCTGACACTGGCTGAGGGAACCACAGAACTTCAGGATCTCCAAAAACCCTAGAAATCAATATAAATCACATCTTAATGCAACATGTCAAAACATCAAAATGAATAGTACAAGTCCATAAAGAACAAAAATTAAAGTTTCAATAAAAATAGGATCAGCCACAATGGTGGGCAGATCCATATTGGTACCCGAGGCACAGGGAAAAGTGTCCAACCCTGTACTATACACATATGTTTTCTGTGTTTGTTCTTTTCTTTTTCTATTTTTTTCACAAGTTCTTGCTAAATTGCTAAGCTGCCCACCCTGAATTCAAAGTGGCAATCCTCCTGCCAGGTGTGTTGGCGCACACCTGTAATCCCAGAACTCAGGAGGCCGAGGCAGGAGGATCGCTGTGAGTTCAAGACCAGCCTGGGCTACATAGTGAGTTCCAGGTCAGTCTCAACTACATAGTGAGACCCTGTCTCAAAAAAAAAAGTTGCAATCCTCCTGCCTCAGCCTCCCAGAGTGCTGAGATTATAGGTCTGTGCCGTGACACCCAGCAGCTTTGTGTATTCTTTTATTTGTTTGTTTGTTTTTGGTAGGGGGGATCAAACTTGGGACCTTGTGCTTGCAAGGCAGGTGACTCTTTGTGTATTCTCAATAATTATTATTTTCACAATTTGATTTGGAAAATATTTTCAGAACATCATGATGTGTTCCTTAAGTACATACATTAAAAGTAAACTAAACTACTGATGATTTTGCTTCCATTAGAGTCAGAAAAGCAAATTTTTATAGTAAATTTCATTTGGGCTAAAAATATTTAAACTCAAAATGATGTTGTAAGTGTTGATATACCTACTTTTTCATTTGTCCGTATTTTTTCCAACTTAATGTTCTGGAGAAAAACTAACAGTTTAAAAAAATACATAAAAATGAAAAAAAAACACATTGAAATGTATACAGAAACATACATAGTTTCCTTTTCACCGAAGGCTCCAGTACGACTCCACATGGCCTTGTGACGGGCCCTGTCTTTACTTAAAATGTTGACATTTTGTTCCTTGGGGATTGTGTACTGATTTTGATTTTTCAAACTCTTTATTAAAACATGATCTGTCTTGATTCCACAGGGTTGTGCTGTTCCATCCCCCTGAGCTTCACACCCACAGCAAGGGTCTCTCTGGGCCGTCCCTGGCCTGGCCTGGCAGGGGTGCATGTGACATTTAAGCCACAGGCCTAATAAGTGCCAGCTTTCCTGCTTGTCCTCCAGCCCTACTTTTCCACCATGACTTCAGGTATTTCTTTTTACAACCCCCTCTGGCCTCCTTGGCCCCTCGGGATAACCACATAGCCACATCTTAACAGGTACCACAAAAAAATTTTTTTTCCTGTCATGGCACGTGAAGAAAAACTGCAGCCTTTTATTGAATATCTCTGAGGCACACGTGTTGATAACTACTCTCATAACCAGTTATGGAGGGGAGAGTTAGCAAACCCAAGGAGACTATGGCTGGATAATTTGAAGGGGCTGCTTTTCCTTGACAGTGAATTAATTGATGTTCTAATGGGCAAGTCATCTTGTCATCCGTCGGTATTTATGGAATTCTGACTATGTGCTGGGTTACACGTGAACCAGCACACACACACCCAAATCCCAACTTCTGTCCTCTGAATTTGACCCCTTTATGACATGATTCTACTGTATATTTTTTCTGTGAAAGAGGGAAATCATGTGGCCTATGTCCCCCACTTCATCTTAGCCTCTCCCCACCACCCCACCCTGTATTTTTCTTAGCACAATGCTTCTGGTTAACTTTGAAGATAAGTTGCAATCAACTTCTGAAGTGGGAGAAGAACTCTGATGTGGGAGAGGATATGTATTTGCCTGAGAGCTGCACTTTAATGATTCCGGTTTGTGAGTGACCTAGCTTTCGAGAACCACAAGTACGAGCAGGAGCTGTAATCGGCCCCTCCGATCCTGTCTCACAATAGATCACAGCAGAAGCAGTGCAAAGAATCTAGGACCCTGGCGTGTTTGCCGAGCCTGTGAGCAAGGAGGTGCTGGAGGCCTGAAAAGGGAAATAAACAAGGGTCTGGAGACAGAGCTCCTGGGGCGGGGGTGGGCAGAGGGACTGTGAGTCAAAAGGAAAAATAATCACCAAATAATTTTAAAAGATGCTTCATTTCCTACTGCTGGGGGGAATATTAAAGAATTGCCGAAGCAAAACCCCCCTGAAAAACGGTCGTTTAATTTTTAGAGTTGCTGTCAGAAATTAAGATGAAAGAATGCTCCGAGGTGGATTTAAGACTCTGTCCCATGTTTGCGTTTATTTGGTTATTTATTTGTGTATGTATATTTTCTCTGGGCATCATTTTCTGATATCAGATAGAGACCCATGGGAGTGAAATTTCATCTTTAACCCCACACTTCCTTGATTCCACCAGCTCTGGTTACAACCTAATGTTATTTTAACGGTTTTTCTTTAATTTAACGATATTTAATTTGCATTCACTCAAGTGACATACAATAGATCATGCTATTACCATGATTTATAACAGATGAACTGGCATAAATTCAACATTATAAATTGCGCCTGTAAATGAAACTATTATTTTACAGGAATTACTGTAGCAGAAAGGCTAAGGACCCTCCAGTCAACCTTAGTCAAACCCACTCTTTAGAGTTTTATATTTTATGCCCGCAATAAATGCTTTTGTGAAAGCTCATAACCCACAAAAAAGTCATTCGAAGTACATTAATTACGATAATACTATCCAAAAAGCTTCAAGGGCCTATTTTTGTGACATCATTTTCTGATTTCTTGCTGCCTTAAATTATTCCTTTGATGGCTGTGGAGATTAGCAGTCATACTTTTGTCATTAAATATAAGGCATTTTAAAGCTTAATCCACCTAAGTTCTAATTGATATTGCTTTCAGTTGGCAGATAGCAACCTGATTTATAATTTAAATATGCGGCATTATATGCGTCTCTTCAGTATAATGAAAAAGCAAAGTTTCTCTCATCCTTCTCGGCATGATGTTAACATCAAGGAAAAGTTGCTTTCTTTTTCTTCCTTTTATGCCCTTAGCCTAATTGAAAACTGTTCATTGAATTTCAGTGTGATAGAGGAGTCTTTTTTTATCTCTCGGTTTGTCCATTAGTGATGATAATTGAAGTATCGGCTACACAGCTCAACTGATATTGTTCTTGTTTAAATTCTGAATCTCTCTAAATCTTTCAGCAGACATCAAAAAATATATGCATATATCTCTGCGCGCATGCACACACCTACGTGGCTTAGGGGCTACAACCCACATGCTGCCTCAGCGGAGGGTTTGACTCACTCGCTCTCCACGTGGATAAAACCACACAAAGAAGGAAGCCGGCTAATTTTGCCAGAGAGCATGTTCCATGATAATCTTACTAGCGTGACCATAAGGTTTGTTAATTGCCACATCTGTTTAACAGCTGTCAGAAGCTCCCCACACGCTGCCATCAATATTACAACAGAGCACATTACCAGGAGTTTTATTGTTTTCAACTGTTACTTATTTGTCGTAGACGTTACTACAGCTAATGACATCTATTTATGTTATACCACTAATTATTTGGGGGTTGTTTTTAGAAGCCTTCATTCAATCCGGTTTTGCAGTTTGGATTAGGCCTCTCTCTCTCCAGTCCCCGACCCACTCACCCCCGACTTTGCATCCCTCCCTAACAACCTCTTCATGTTGATGATACTAATTTTTCTTCACCCGTGATCATAAATATCCTAATAGATTTGTAGAATTAAAAAAATTAAGAGGAAGTTTTCAAAATGTCTTCATTCCTTAGTGGCACTAATGAATTCTCCTCCTAAATCCAACCGGAGTCCGTGTTAGCCGTGATAAATGCACAAATACATCACTGTTTAGGCTGTCTTTCTGGGGGCAGAGTTGATCTTGCTGATTTTTTGTAATTACTTCTATATTTCAACCACTTCTTCACCACACTGCATTTTTTAAAACATAGCAAACTGTGACATCTATTAAGCAGAAATCAGAGGCCGAGAAACTGCAGATTAAACAAAATACACATGGCCTGATTTAAGATGAATTGATAGGTGTCACTGATCTCTGTCATATGTAGAATGTGTGAATTCCATGCGATGTATTATTTATCCATAGTTGATGCCTTTTGTTTCATTAATAAACCTATATATCAGAGATATACAGTACTGACAGGCAGTTTGGGACAGTACAAAATGAGATGGTATTTGCCTGCTGTTACTCAATTATTTTCCTCATTTTTTACCTGCATCTTTGCATGAATTATTAAGACCTTCCTGTTTATTTAAGAATCTAATCTTGGTGCATGTGTCCAGCTGATTTCTGTTTTCTCCTCTAATGAAAGGAAAGTAAAGGGAGAATCTCCAGTCGTGGTCTCAAACTTTAGATTTGCAAGGCACAATACAAGTTCTAAAGGTCAATCTGCTTTTGATCCACGTAGCGTAGACATTTGATGAGCCTAGAAATCCATTTTGGTTATGCATCACATCACGCCAACAAATTAAAGTGGAGCTGCTTGGGTAAGTCAAGCTCAATTTGCATGTGCTTACTGAGAAATAGATTAAAGGAGGAAGGAACGAATGTGAGTAACCCTACAGGAAATATCTTATCCAAAATGAAAGAAGTTGACTGGAGATCACTTCTAGGAGTAACAGAGAGTGACCATCATTAACATCACGATGTCTAATACTGCTGATCCCAGTTACCAACCTTCGACATCTGTGGTTATGCATATTCATTTATAATCAAACCCTGCCACTGCCACATACATTTATTTGAAAAGGCTTATTGAGATAGTGGACAGAGATGACCTTATATGTAAAACTTACTTTGCCTTTCCAGATATGCGCAGAAGGCTAACATTTTATTCTCCATTAAAAGTGATTCAGGGATAGCAGTGGGAGGCCACAGCATCAGCTGCAAAGCCAAGGGGCTTCAAGGTCAAGAGCGCCCAGCCTGTTTCCTCATTCACTCTTTAGGAGTCGGGTGAGTCTCCTTCTGAGCTGCTGCCTGAGGGGAATGTTCTCAGCAGTAGAGAAAGGACTGGACTTCCTGGCCGCCAGCTGGGGCTCAGGAAGTTGCTGTACCTGTGAAATTACTGCTGGTGAGGTGTGTGTGCATCCCTGGACATAGTGGTCCCAACTCCTCACACAAGGTCCCGGAGGCCATGTTTGTCCACTGCCTTCTGGCCAAGCACATCTGTGCTGAGACCGGGAGAAAAGCGCCCATTTGAAGCTTCTGCCTCAGCCTGTCTTCTGACACCTCCTGAAAGCTACCACCCACAAAACAGCAAGACCTGGATTTTCGAAGATGACCTCTGCTGGCCTCTCCCAAAGTCCACTTCCCAATAGTGCTACAGATTCTTCCGTGGCTGCTTCCGGGAAGGAGGTCTGCAGAGTCCAGATCTGTCTCCAAGAGAGCTAGCTTCCTCAAGGACTAAGAAAAAGTCATTCCCTGGGACACTAGGCGGTACATAACCATAAGCCAAAGTAGCTGCCTTAACCAGAAAGAACAGTCCTAGAAGAGTCGGGGATTTAGCTCAGTGGTTCTGCCGCCTGCCTCACAAGCGCAAGATCCCAAGTTCAATCCACAGTACCAAAAAAAAAGTCCTAGAATGCAGAACTGTCATCTCACAACATATTGGAGCTGGAGCTACAACCAGCTCGCAGGACCCTAGAGTGAGGCGGGCTCTTCTACGTGGTAGGAAAAGGTTCAGCCCGCATACTGAATTCTAGAGTTAAAGTGAATTCCAGGTCCAAAGATCAGGTGAGCTGTGACTTCAGGCAGGACTGAAAGCTGAGCCCGCACTGGTCTGGGTGTAGAAGCATTACCTCAGTGTACTTTGGAGGAGCTGCAGCCTACTTCGGGGCTACAGAAGATTCAGCCACTGTCGTGGGTTCTGGAGTGACAGTCAGTTACAACACCAAAGGCTGAAATGTGGCCCTGGGGGAGGATGGGTATTCAGCTTGACCCTGACCTGGTGTCAGAATTGTCACCTCCTGATATGCCTGGGGAGGAGCCGCAGCTATTCCATCAGGTGCCTCTGGAGACCGCTAGGGGCTCCTGCCCAGCTGAAGAAAGTTCCACATCTAGAGTAAATCTGGAATTATGACGAGCTCCAGATCAAAATGTGGAAGGGTGACCCTGGGCAAAGCTGAACACTGAGGTTGATCCTGGTTGGTGTTGAAACTCATCTCATAGTGTGTAAGAGGTTAGGCTCACTAGGCGGCTGTGGAAGCTGAAATGTGAGCACCTGCTGAGGTGAAGAAAGTTCTAGCTCCTCAGGAGGGTCTGGAGGAGGAGCAGGGAGAGTTCCACCTGCTCGCGGAGCTCTGTGGGCTGAGACCAGGCCCTCTGCTGATCTGGAAAAGGTTCGCTCTCATTAGGTGACTCTGAATACAGCTGAAGCTTCCCAGGTACTGGAGACGGTCTTACCTTGAGTTAGGACCTCCTGCTATGCCGAAGAAGATTCAGCCACCTCAGAAATCTCTAAGTCCCCAACTGAGCTTTCCTGCTGAGTTGAAGACGTTTGCTCATCCTGCACAGGGTCGGAATTGAGCGGGGGCCTTCTGGTGAGCATGTGAATGCTCAATGTCTTCATTAAGCTCCGGAAGCAGAGTCAGGGCCTGGGTTGCATTGAGTTCCACATCGTTTATTTGTGAGTGCTCAGTGGTAGCATCGTGGTGGGTAGGAGAAGTTCTCATGTCCACTATGTGTTCTGCTTTTTCGAGTTGCTGCACATCTAGAGGTTTCACAGTCACATGGGGCAAGTTGCAATACTGGGCCTGCGGGTGAAACCATGCCTTCAGGATGAGCTGATTGCCCCTGTTGGGCTGGGAAAAGTTCCACCTCTTCAGCATACTCTGAAGTCTCAGCCGGGGCTTCCAGATGGCTTCCAGAAGGTCCGACCATCCCTGGAGATTCAGAAGACTCAGCTGCCCACTCCTGCTGGCTGGAAGAAGGCTCAGCCCCCAAGGAAGGCCTAGATCCTGAGAGGGACCTCCTTTCGAGGTAAAGATTCCATCTCTCTGATAGGCTCTGAAATTAAGTCCTCAGGCTTAACTCTAACACTGGTCAAGTAATAATGGTGCGCATGTGCCCAACCTGGAAGACGAAGTGTTATTTCATGAACTGGTAAAGTTATAGCTATGTTCTCCAGAGGAACTTTGAAGCTGAATTGGTTCCTCCCGCAGGGCTGGAGATTTCCTCTCCTCAGGGGGCTTGGCAGGCTGAGGTGGTGCATCCAGTGAGCTTGCAGAAGATCCGGCTTCCTCAGCAGACTCAGAAGTCTGAGCTGCCTGCTGCTACTCGCTGAGAGCAAGTTCAGCCACCACAGAAGTGTCTACCGCCTGAGCTGGGGTCTCTCACTGAGTTGAACGAAGCAGGTTCCGCCTCTTCAGAGAGCAGTGGAGGCTAAGCTGGGCCTCTTCGTAGAATGAAGGAGGCTCTACCTCCTCTGGAGGCTGGGCTGGGCCTGCTGCTGGTTGGGAGTGCAATGACCCTCCATCCCCTCCTCCGGAGTTACCATGACCTTCATATCCAAAGGCTTGATTGTGACCTTTGGCAAGTGTAAGCAATGAACTTCAAATACACTTGGAGATGGAGCACAGCCCTCCCAAAGCAGGAATAACTGAACTGCACCCTCTCAGGAGCAAGTTCAGGCTGAACTAGGGCCTCCTCCCAGGTTGAAAGGGTTCAACTGCCTCAGGGAGCTATGACAGTTGATCTGGGGCTTCTTACTGAAGGAAAAGAATTGGACTGCAGGGGTATCTGGATTCTGGATTTGGGTCTCCAGCTGGGATTGCTAAAGTTTGACTTGTTGAACGACTCTGGAGGCTCACCTGGGTTCTCTGGGGGTTCCAGCCTAACCTGCTGTGGCCAGCTGCACTTGAATCTACACAATCAGCCTGCGAGGTTTGCTTCTGAGCTTAGGTTTTGCAAATGAACAACTTTAGCAAATCACCAGTTGCTGAGCTAGATCCTTCTCCAGGTTCAGAAGTGAAACTAATCTCTGTGGCTTTTTAACTCTATCCGGAAGAACTTCACAGGACTCACAGTGGTCTGCGGCCAGGTCTAGACCAGCAGGAGTGGAGCAGCACAGCTAGAGCCGGGTTCTGATCCCAGTCCAGCACTGGCATCGCCTCTGGGAGCCTCTCTTGTCCGGAAGATGCAGACGCAGCAGACCTCACAGGGCTCTGAAGGCAGCTGACTCCCACTCCAAGAATGGAAACCGTCTCAGTCCCCACTGGGTCCATGCCAACACCTGGGAGGAAGCAGCGGACTCTTCCCCGAGTCTCCTAGTGGAGTGAGGGCATGGGGTGACAGGCGTGGGAGGTCAAATGTGGGCTTAGTCCCCATGGGGGCACGAGGTCCCCTAGACCAGATGTCAGGTCCACACCAGAAGTTGAGCCACCAAGACTGCTAGCCACAACTGTTGTCTTGTGAGGGTCACGGAGCCCAGAGGGGCCACAGGATCCTGACAGGTGGAGGTTAGTGATCTACTGGGGGGGGCAGCAGGGCACACCCAGGAGCCCAGCCTTTCTAGCAGCCACTTGCAAAGGGCCTCCACAAACGTACATGCTCCACCCGGTCCCACCCTTTATTTATGACAAACTAGTTTATGAAACCCGTGTTAGGACCCCCAGATGGGCTTGGTGAAGCGTGGCTGAGGCTTTTCCCACGGTGACCAGGCCCAGCCCCCTTCCCCCAGCAGAAGTGACAGCGGGCTCCCCCAGCAGGGGTCAGGGTGGTCCTGCCAACAGCCTGTGGAGTGCGCAGGGCAGCGCTTCCCAAGGAAGTCGAGGGGCTGGGCCTCCAGATCCTCAGAAGTGCTTGTCCATCTCCTGCAGGCTCAAGTCTCGCCTCTTGCCAGCCGAAGTCCCATAGATGCCTTCCTTCCCTTGGCCTCCTGGAGGAGCAGCTGAACCTGCAAAGTGAAGGCCAGTAAAGGCGGCAGGCAGGACAATACACATAATTTTGTGTGTGTGTTGACCTTCTGCACTGTTTATCTTCAGATCTTTAGTTGTGATTTTTCAAGAGGCTTCATTAAAAAATAAGTTAAACTTTTCATTCCCATGAAATGGAAAGCCATGCCGTGGCTCCCATTTGGTAATTTTGTTTTTTGCAGACTGTTGGCTCTTTCCCAAAGATCTGCTCTAGACAATTCTTTCTGTTCACTCACATCCCGGTCTCCCAGCTTCTACACCACAAGAGACAGAGAACAAACACATCGGCAGCAGGAAGCTGGGACCTAACAGCCCTTCCAGAGCTGCTGTTATTGCACACTTGGGAGCTGACCTTAGCGGTAGACTTCTGACCTTGTGGGATTCACAAGAGCAAAAGGCTTAAAGAAAGTAGTGGAGAACTACCCGGTCAAGGTGTTCCACCAGGCTGGAGCAGGGGCGAAAAGAGAGGTGGGTGGGTGTGGACGCGTCGACAATGAATGGGAGAAGAGGGAGAGAGCAGTGTGGAGAAGCGGATAAAAATGATCAGGCAGTGATACGTATATTACCGGTGCCCCAAGGTGGACGTAATCATGATGCATTGCAAGCATATACTCCTAAAAATTAATGGGAAGAATATTAAAGGACTTTCAGTGAAAAGTGGCAGCATGAGTGACCTGTTCATAGCTTCTCCATCTGAAGACCCCATTGAATGTCAGTAAAGGAATTACAGAGGTATAAACTCATGAGAACAACGAACACAGGGGAACAGATGATAAGAAAAACGCCAGTTAATTTTGGGAGATGGAAAGTGGGTGCATACGTAGAGTGATTGAGGGTTGAGAATTCTCCCATCCAACAACCACTCAGTGGAGGTGGGAGGCAACAGGAAGCCAATTTATGGTCCAGGAAATGGAGAGCGTCCTGACCAGCTGCTTCCTCTATGGTCAGGTATGCAGAAAAGGAATGAAACCAGAGGGAATCTAAGGATTTCCTCCCTAACCTCCTCCTGCAGCAAGGGGAGGTGAAAGCCTAGAACTGGAGGACATGGAGCTCCAAGGAGGCGAGAGAGGGAGGTTCTTTCTGACATTAGCAGGTACGAGGAAAGTCAGAACATCCGTTCGGTTCTTGGTCCTGGATACCTGGTTTATGTTTGCTCCTTTCCCAATAGGAAAGTCACTATCTCCAGTATGAAAAAACAATAAATAACTGGCCTGCCCTAGAGAAAAAAAGAACTCATGATACTGACACACTGGGGCCCCTTGATGAAACAGGGAAGTCATCAGGTAGGACCCCATTCAGAGGCCCATCATTGGGCCACAGGAACAAGCCCAGGCGTTAAGTACATGTCTGCTTTTCACTTCCTCATTTCAAAATACGAATAGACAAATATTTGATTTAAACCTCAAAAAATAAATTCAGAAATGAAAACACACAAAGGGGAAAATAATTTTGTAGAAATAAAGCCTGAACAGCATACAAGTAAAACATTAGCTGGACTTGGTGGTGCATGCCTTGGAAGGCTGAGGCAGGAGGATCACCGTGAGCTTGAGCCCAGCCTGAACTACCTAGCATGATCCTATCTCAAAAAACCAAAAAAAGTAAAAAATACTAAAATAAAGCATGTATAAGTAAAATGCATACAAAAAACATTCAAAGAGGAATAAATAGCTTTGGGGTATTAAAAGATACAACTGAGAGTTCAAATGATAGTTTGGAAGATTATAGAGAGAACCCATCCTCATCCAGAAAGTAGAATAAAGAAGGATAATGCATGAGACATATTAAGAGGAAAAGTAAAGATAAAATATCTAAAAAATAGGAGTTTTAGAAAGCAATACAATTTTTAAAAGAAAAAATTATTCAAGAAAACTTTCCAAAACCAAAGAAAATCAGCTTCATGAACCACGTTTCCCAGCTCAGTATGTGAGAAAAGTTCCATACCAAGTTCTATCATAATTTCAAGTCCCAAAGGCTTTTCAAAGAAAGATTTTAAGGGTATTATAAGGGCATCATCACACATCACAACAGCTACACTAGAAACTGGAAGATAAAAAATGCATTTCTTCAAAATGCTAATGTAAAGTGTGTCTTTCCAACCAAGAATTCCATAGCCAGCTAAATTATGTCTCAACTGTGAAAGATAGAATAAATATATTGTCAAATTCGCAACTTCTCAAAAATTTAAACTTTCAGATTCCCTTTCTCCGGAAAACGTTTAAAAACAGAGAGTTTTCCCCATCTGGATGTGAAGGCAACACAGAGAGAAAGAGAGAGGGTAATGTGAGTAAAAATGTTGAATTCTGATACCATCATCTGAGCCCTAAACTCATTACTTGGAGATGTGTGAGGATATTACCTGCCCTGGTCCCTTTGGTTCACCCAGAAAAACACAAATTCTATAATTTATCTCCCATTCTGCCTCTCCCATGAAGTTCTCTTGAATTATGACAACCAACATTAATATCCCTTTTATATGGCTTGGATCTTAAAGCCATGGGTCAAAGGCTTGTTCTACAGCTGACAGGACTATTAGGAGGCAGCAGAACCTTTAAGAGGTGGGACATAGTGGACGGAAGTTAGGTCATAGGGGGTGGGGCATAGTGGGAGGAAGTTAGGTCATAGGGGGTGGGGCACAGTGGATGGAAGTTAGGTCACAGGGGTGGGGCATAGTGGAAGCAAGTTAAGTCACTGGAGTCACACCTTTGAAAGAGACCCTGGGACCCTGGCTCCTTCTTCTACCTCTTTGTTTCCTGGCTGCCATGAGGTAAAAAAATTTCCTCTATCACACATTCCCTGCCATGATGTATGGCCTCACCACAGGCTCAAAGGCAAAAGGGCCAATTACTGTGACTGAAAACTCAGCAACTGTAAGCCAAAATAAAAGTTTCTCCTTGTAAGCTGCTTATCTCAGGTATTTTGTCACAGCAATAGAAAGCTAATACACCCTCTTGCCTATCAACAAATTGTTTCTGTGTATAGTATTTCTAAAGTCTTAGTGCTTTACAATATAGATTTTAAGTTTCTCTAGTATGTAAAGCCCGCCCTTCCCAATCGGTTAAAGCTGCTCTCAGAACAAGAGTTCTCCTAGTTTCACCTGGATTCATCTCTCCTGCAAGCCCATGTAGTTTCCCTTCTACCTTTTTCCTTCTCCACCTCTGTCACCTAGATTCCCACTGCTCTCCTTCAGTTCCCTTCCTCTACAGTCAGTCAAGGGCTACAGCCACACAAGGGCTGCAGAGAGCATTCTCTAGTGCTAATGTGACTGTGACCCTTTGTCTTGCTTCAAGCACTTTAATTGCTTTCTCAGTGCCAGCAGGATAAAATCCAACTTCCAAAACAAATCGTGCAAGATCCAGCCCCAGGCTACCTCCCACCTACATCCACCTGCAGGATTCAAGTCATTTCATACACCCATAGCTTTGCAAATGCTGCATCTCAACCTGACCTGTCCCACCCCACCTACACCCATCCAGCTGACAAGTTTCCTCCCACTGTTTTAGGTCTCACACAGATTAGGTCTCCCTGGGTTCACCACTCTCTCAGCCCCCCACCCCCACCCCATTTCCATTGTCTTCTTCCTCTTTGTTCCACCTTTCCTCCATCATGGCATCAACTTCGTGCTCTACAACCTCTTGTTGCATTAACATCTAATTTCTTTTCTTTCCACACTTGAGGCTCAGTCATTTGTGTCCCAAGATTGACATTGGGGTCTGCCCTTAGTAGGTAATGGGTATTTGGTGAAGAATTGATAAGTTCTGTTTTAGGATCTACTTCCTAGCACACTTGGGGCAAGAGACAAGAGCTATTTAGCAAAATAAATTGAAGCGTCCACAATATCCTGTGGGAGGTTTCTACTGGTTCAGTCTGCCCCACGTCCATTCTCCATGATTTTGGTACTGGTACTAGAATGAGGATTTTCTTTGAGAAAACAATCTCTCCTTTGGTCCCAGCCAGTCATGTAACGGAGCCAGCTCTTCGTAGCTCATAAGAACCCATTGCTAAATTATGAGGAACTTTCTGAGCCTCTTGACGTTATGCAGGCAGCTTGAAATCAACCATGGTGGGAATATTTGCTCATGAAAACTGGCAAATACTAAAAGGTTCCAAATCTCCCACCCCCAGAGCCAGTTGTGAAATATTTCGCAGCAGCTCACCCATGATGTCACCCCATGTGGTCTGACACCCATAGCCTCCCCCTAACACGGACAATTAGCTTAAGGCTGGCCACTCAGTATAGTCCAAGCTTCCCCAAGCCACAATGACAGGTTAGTAAAAAGGCACATTGTTACTGTGGACCAGCGACAGTCCCTCCCGGGACTAATTCAGAAACTTCTGAAGAAGGGGGTTCCTTGCACTGTCCCGACAGATAGCAAGTAATCCCAGAACTTCTGAGGTTGTTAGGTGGAGAAAACCCTTCAGAAAATGAAACAATGTGGAGGACAGTGAAGGAAAGAAAGAAGCAAAACTAAGTCTTCAGTTCATTACCTGAGCCCTGAATCCAGCAGTGAGTCAGGCTGGCTCTCACTTCTAGACCATTCCAGTTTTCTGAGTCAATAGAACATGTTTCTTACATATATGCCCATCTGTGTTGGGTTTTTTGGCACTGGGAAACTTGAAGGGACAGATTCTGCATGTCATAGTTTATGAGTATTTCCCGAGTTTCCTAGAGTGTGGGCGATTCCTGTTTGGGTGTGACCTTGCTCAGATCAACGGTCCTCCCCTGAAACTACCCCTAACCACACACCACTTCGCCCATAGCTGTCTGTACTCTGGGACTTACCCACCCTGGCCACAGATGACTCTCTTACTGTGCTGTTTGCAAATTACCCTGGGATTTAGTGGCGTTATAGGAAGCCACCATATGGACAGCACTTGAGACAGAAAGGCTACAACCCTTGCTACATCCCTAGTTCCCCAGGGGCCACTTTTCCCACTGCTGTTTATTTGATTTTATAAAAAACCCCAATAAAATATTTTACTAAGCTCTTCAGATCTACTTTCTGTTCACTCTGCATAACTCTTCCTTTCTCTAAGCATAACACATGAGCTGGTGGGATGTGAGACCATCTTAGGTAATATAAAGATGTTTCTGTTCTAATAATTAAGTATACATTTTAATACACCCTCCGGAAAACATATAATTAGCAAATCTAAAGGGACTTTTTGAATATCATTACTTCGGATGAAACTGAAACAGTTTTGTTTAACCTGTTAACTTCGAGAAAACATTCCATGAAGATGTCCATCAAGCTTCTTGGTTGCAGCAACAGAACCCAACTCTGGCTAACTGAGCGGAAATACAACTTAATGCCTAGAAATCAGGAAGTCCCCAAACTGGAAGGAAACTCCAAAGAACAAGGCTAGAACAATGGACAGAGACCAAGAGAAGCCACTCGGACGTCACTTCCAAAGGACAGGAGCGACCACCCACAGATACAATGACCCCTTTCTGCCACCGGGCTCATTACATGGACTCAGTGCCGCTGCCACAGAGAACTTGTGTGCATGGGTGTGTGTGTGTGTGTGTGTGTGTGTGTGTGTGTACTTGGGATTGAACACTCAGGGCTTTTATACTCAGCTACATCTGCAACCCTTTTAAATTTTTTGTTACTTTACTAAAGGGTCTCACATTAAGTTGCTAAATTGCATTCCTCCTGCCTCAGCATCCAACAGTGCTGGGATTACAAGCACGCATCACATATCTGGCTCACAAATCCCTCCTGAATGTAGTACCTCTGTGTTCCTCATGGTGCAAGGGCAGGGTAGGACGGGGTGCGGGGACCAAGACAAGATGCCATATCTATTCTTCAGAAAATGGAGAAAGGCTTCTCTGATCCCTGGCTGCCCCTGGGGAGTTTTACACATGCTACTACCTGTTCTGACCCCTTAAGTCCAGACTGCATCAGTCTGGAGAACAAGGAGCCTGAGCCCCGGGATCTCTTCTAGCTCCCCAGGAGATGCCACCGTGCAGCCAGCCCTGAGAATCACTGGACTAGATTTGCAGATTCCATGGTGGACAGTTTTGCTCAGAGCAGGAAAGTTGGCCTTATCAGAAACCCTTTTCTGCCTTCTGCATTGATTTCCTTGCTCTCTTTCTTATATGTCTACTGCTAATGCTGTTTTCAGCTCTTTCAATTACGCGATTTCCTTATCTTCATACTACTGAGAATACCTTATAGGATTCCTTCAGCAACAACTAAATTTATCTGCCTGTCATTTCGCTTTCATTATCCATGATGGCAATCTCGCACATAGCTTATGAGAACATATCAAGCAATTGGTTGTAAACAAACAAACAAAAAAGCAGGCCGTCAACATTCGTACCCAGGTTTGCAGGGTGCTTGTTGCTCTGGTGGTTTGTGCTTGATGCCCTTCCGTTCGGGTGCTCACTCTGGCCCACAAAGGCGTTTTTCCTGAATCTGCTCGTGTGTGTCTTTATCTCCTGTTTCCTCCTTATCACAATAGCGGTGTGCTGGCTTCTGGAGCGTGAGGCTGTGGCCCAAGTTTTGCTCTAATGAAAGCAGTGATTCTAAGAGCTTGCTAAAGGAATGGCACTGTGTGGTAATTGTCAAAAATTCTTCATTTTGAATGTGAATAGGCATCTGCTCATGGTGGTTGACAGTTGACAGCTTTTAGACGGAGGATGTAAAAATAACAAGAATTTGAACAACCTCTCGGTTTCAGATGAGCTTCCCAGTAAAGGAGGCCTGGATGCATGGATTTCCTGACAATATCGACTCAATACCTTTCCTGTTGTTGCAGTGAGAAAGGATACATAACATGAGGTCTACCCTACAACTTCTAACTGCACACTACGGGATAAACTGTAAGCACAGTGCTGTACAAAAGACTGCTAGAACTTTCCATCTTCCTTCACTGAACTTCCATACCTGTTGGACAGCTGCTCTCCACCTCCCTTTCCCCAGCCTCTACTCTTCTCCCTGCTTCTGTGCATTTGCCTATTTTAATAGAATCATGCAGTATTTATCATTCTGCATGTCTGGCTTGTTTCATCTACCAGAATAATCTCAAGTTTCCACCATGTTGTTGTGTATGACTGCAAGTCCTTCTTTTTAAGCCTGATGAATATTCCACTGTATGCATCTTCCATTTCTTTTTTGGGGGGTACCGGGGATCGAACTCGGGACCTTGCACTTGCAAGGCAGGCAGTGGAACCATGGAGCTAAATCCCCAGCCTCTTGCATGTTTTATTTATCCATTCAGTAAACACTTGGGTTGTTTCCACAGCTTAGACGTTGGAAATGATGCTACTATGAACATCACAGTGCAATATTCCTTCGGGATTCTGATTTCAGTTTCTTTGGCTAAATAATCAAAGGTGGAATTGCTGGATCGTATGATTGATAGTTCTATTTTTTAGGAAACTCCACGCTGTTTTCCATAGGAGTTGTATCATTTTACATTCCTACCAAAGGTGACAAGGGCTCTAATTCCTCCAAGGTCACATACTTGTTATTTTTCATTTGGGTTTTTGTAATGACCTCCTATCAGGTGTAAGGGTTTGGTTTGCACTTCTCTGACAATTAGCAGTGCCATTTGAACCACAGCAGTGACTCCCACTTGGCTACCTGTGTGTGACACTCATGTGTTTCTACTTCCAGAGAAACACACCTACAGAGTCAAAGCCTCAGCAGTTCCTCCAACCCAGACACTCTCCACCTTGGGCCCTGCTGGAGTTTGAGCCAAGGAAGTTTTTGCAGTAGGTATTGACCTGGCATTGAAGAATATTTAGCAACATCCCAGCATCTACCTACCGGATGCCGGTAGCACACACACCAGTTGTGACAACCACAACTGTCTCTAGACACCGCTGAACACTTGGAGAGTTCCCGTGCCTGGTCCACCCGGTCCCCCTTTCCCCAGCCCCCACTCAGACCAATCAGCATCTTCGGAACTAGAACCCGTGCACCTGCACTGTGGACACCGCTCAGGGACCTCATGGGGCAGCCACAGCTGAGAGCCTCTGTCCTGAAACCACAGCCTAAAACTGTGATAGAGCTTCTTAAGGTGTTTCTCAAATATTTGGGTGCTGGCCCCTCCACTTAGCGGCGTGAGCAACCGCAACAGCAACATAGAAATGATGTTGGTGGTTACATCAAGGACAGTCCGTGGAGTTTGCAGCCCGGGGTGGTCACGAGAAGGTGAGGGAGATGAACTACGTTGCATGTGGAAAATCACCTAGAAAGGCCTCCAAAAGGAACAAGCAAAAATGAGTGTTTTACCTGTAAAAGGGACATGAGCAAAATTAATGGGTGGGGGAACTTGAGAAGTGTGCCGGGGAGGGCGTCCCAAATCATCTGGAAGCCTGGGCAGACACCTTGGGAATGTTTTTTTTTTTTTTTTAAGTCCATGGTACATTTTTAAACATAAGGAGTTACAACAGTTGTGTTATACTTTTAGCATTTGCTTTTTTAAAAAATAAATATGTATTACAATTTGTGTACCATAAAATTCACCCTAAGTATATAATATAGAGGGGTTTTTGTGTATTTGTAGAGTTGTGCAACCATCCCTACTATCTTCAAAATGCTTTTATCACCCCCAAAAAGCCCATGTACTGATCCATGCTCACCTCCCCCCATCCCCATAACTCCCACCCTGACAACTGCCGGCCGATTTAGTGTCCCTATGGATTTGGCTCTTCAGAACATGCCATAGGAACAGAAGCCATGCTGTGTGTGTGTGTGTGTGTGTGTGTGCCGAGAGCATCCTGGAAATACCCGATTCAGCCCAAACTCTGATACTGTGGAGCTATTGAGCCAGTACCAGAACCTGCCCTCTCACAGGGCTTTTCGTGCAGAAAAGATAAACCCTTGATGTCTAAGTCACTGGCATCTGGTTTTTGTTACTTGAAGCATGGAGTATCTCTGAGGCAGAAAGTTCGACGAGCTCCGTGTACTAACTCAAGCATTTCTGCGCGTTGTTCTCACATCCAGTAACCGAGACCCTGGTGAACCCACATGCAGGACACAGCGCAGGTCTTCCCTCGGTCAAGGTGTCTTTCTTTCAGGTGTGCTGTCTTCCACAGCCTTCCCCACCGCCCTGACACCTGTTGCCACAAAGCACTCGCCTGAGGTCAGATCCGTGGGTCCTGATCTTGAACTGTCAGCCTCCAAAATTTTGAACTGAATAATCTCCATGATCTCCTTCTCTATAAAGTGCTCAGCCGGGGCTATTTTGGTACAGCAACATACAATGGACTACTGTAGCAACCTAAACCAACCAGAAACCCTTCCCTGGAATTCAAATATTGAAATGGAAAGTTATTGGAGTTCATTTCCTCCAGTGGGCTATTCCCATATTCATCCACGCACACATTCATTAACTTACTCCAAAAATATATTTTTGGGGTTCTTGATGTATGCCAGAATGAGGATATGGGATTAGAGAAAATCAAGAAACATATCCTAAGAGGGGGAGTCAGACAATAAACATTATTGATGACTTACATAACATCAGCTGATGATGCAGGCTATGAACGGGATATATTGGAAGAGGAAGGGGAAAGGGGGACTTCTCCCTTAGAAGATGGCCAGAGAAACGCCGTTAATGAAACTGCTTGGGCAAAGAAATTCTGACAAGATTGATCCAGGCAGAAGCCAGAACAAGTGCAAAGGCCCTGAGGTAGTAGTATGCTTAATCAAGAAGGCAGTCAGTGTGGCTGGAGCAGCAGGATAGTGGGGAAAAACGACGGCTAAAAACGTTGGAGAGGTGACGAGAGCCAGATCATCATTTACTAAGAGATGAGAAATCCTCAGAGGGACTGGCAGATGCGTCATAGGTTTCAATGCCCTCTCTCCAACCATTACAGGTTGGCAGAGAAAGGGCAGTGAGAAGGTGGTGATAATGATACTTCAGGTATGAAGTAACTGCTGTCTAGCGCCAGGGTTGTGACTGGGGGTCAGAGAAAGCGGTGAGAGTCCAAATACATTTAGAAGGTAGAGTGTGGCTGAGTGGAGACGAAGAGAAGTCTGATTTATTTCACAGAAACAGCTCCTTTTATAGGTTCACAGCAACAGGAAGCTTTTAAGGGCACACAACAACAAAAAACACCAAGTCATTGTTTTTCAAAGACCGGATTTCCTGACTCTTACTGATAACATCAGATCTTCAGCTAACGAGCTTCCTGTTATGTCAGGGTGAGTTCCTGACTCTTACAGATAACATCAGATCTTCGGCTAACGAGCTTCCTGTTATATCAGGGTCAAAGAGTCAAAACCAGTTTAACAAACACTTTCCTTGAAGAGTAGCAAATGTTGATGCCTTAATTATACAAGAAGAAGTTATTTTCCAAATGTCAAACTCCAGTGGGCCATGAATGGGCCCCGACAGTAGAGCTGACCAGATTTTTTGAAGAACTGGTTGTGGAGTAGGAGAGAAACAGAAGAGCCAAGAATCCTTCCAGTTGTCATCCTGAGGGACTGGGTAAAGGGAGTGCCGCTTGCCAAGGTGGGAAACTCCGAGAAGGGGCAGGTTTCTGGTAGTCACCGTGACAACCGGAAATTAAGATGGCGGCCATTCTTGCAGGCCCTGCTTTGTAACACTCTGGGGCTGCATCTCAGAAAGTGGCCCCTTGGCCTTCCTATGGATTCAGAGCTCCCAGTATCCTTCCAGAATGTTCTCTTTGGCTTTAATTAACCACAGTTACTTTCTGTGATTTGCAACCAAAGCCCCTTAACTGACAAAATGGGTAGAATTGGTTTTATGTATCAACACAGGGCACTAAAAACCATAGTTACCAGGAAAAAATATGTTCTCATAAGCAACAAATAATTCACAGGTGAACTTTTGGATGCCACCCATTTCTGCCTTGCAGGGTGACTATTCTCACATGGCATCTCTCCTCAGAGAGACAGCTTCTGCCAGTACAAGGTGGGGAAGTGTCAAATACTATTAAAACTTGATTGCTAATTCAAATGCTATTGTGCTTGATGTGCTTGTCATGTAAAAGTGCACAATGTAGCTTAATAAAATTGATAGAACTCCCTTTGAAGATATTTTTGTCACCGAAGCACTCGATGAAACTGTTTCCATAGGACTCTTCTGCCTCCTCGATGTTTGGTTAGTGACACACTTTTGTGAACTAGTCCAGGGCCAAGCAAAGCATGTTTTTGAAAAAACATGTTTTGTTCGGGGAGGAAAGAGGAGTGTTCAGACTTCCCTTTTTATTTTGTGTAAGTAGCAACCTCTTCCAACTGCCTAATGAGCCAGCTCGTGCGGGTCACTGAGAAACCAAATCAAAGCCATTTCACATGAGTTATGTGTGATCAAATAAACCCACAGAGATTACTATAACTAACTTGAAAAGAGCTAATTATAAATACCAAGTACAAACATTAATCTGTTTAAGAAAATGTCTCTATCCTTCTTGCTCAAGACCAACAAATGCTGTTCACGTTCACTAACATGACGGCAGAGCTGTACTTCTGTGTCTGGCTGTGGCCGTGATGGGCAGGAGGGGAAAGTGATTTCTCAGTAGTGACACTGACCAGCCTTAGAGTAATGCCGGCCTCAGTTAAACTCTGAGCGGTCTTGGGCAAATTAGATACTCTTGGAATGCAGGTCCTACATCTGTACAACAGTACCACACACTGCTTCTAAGAGTGTAAAATTCCCACCTTCTGCCTTGCAAGCACAGGACTCAAGTTCAATGCCTGATTCAAAAAAAAAAAAAAAAACGTAGAATTCTCATGACTGTAAGTGACAGAAAATCCAATTCCAACTGACTTTAAAGGGGAAAGGGAGATTAACTAACTCAAAGATTTGAAAATATTGAAGGTAGAACTGGCTTCTGGTATTATCCAGATTTGGTAGCTCAGAAAGTTCACCAGGAATTAGCATCTCACATCCTTGACTCAGCGCCTTCCCACACCAGCTTCTTTCCCAGGCTGTGCTCCCATTCGAATGCAGCCCAAATTGAGTCACGTGTCCATCCCTAAACACAGCCCCAGCCCAGGGATGCTCTGGTTGACACGGGCCCACAATGACTTCCATCATGAGGGGGTCAGAGCGACTCAATCCACGTGGATGGATGGTGGGGAGGAAGCCATTTCCCTGTTACCTGGTCAAGAGAGGATGCTGGGTGGGCTGGGGATTTAGCTCAGTGGCCTCATGCCTGCCTCACAGGTGCAAGGTCCAGAGTTCAATTCCCTGGTGCCAGAAAAAAAAACAAAGAGAGAGGATGCTGGGGAAAAATGCCCAGGGCCAATACCCACTGGGTTCAGGCTGTTGCTAAGATTCTATAAAACTATATTGGCCTAACACTTGTTAAGAATTTTTTTTGGTTCGGGAGTTAAAAGGTTTTGGAAGTACATGTAAGTGGTGGTTTCACAGCAATATGAATTTACTAAAATTCAATCGATTTTTCAAATTAAAATAGCAAATTTAAGAAGCTCCCATCACATAATGGATAAGGCATTGGCCTCCTAAAATAGCAACTTGAGTTTTATGTGAATTTTACCCTAATTTTTTAAAAAAAGAATGCATTTGGATGCAAATAACAGAAATGTTAAGGCCGTAGCTTTAAAAATAGGCATTTCATTCTCTTATATAGCAGGACGTCTAGAAGTTAACAGGACAGGGCTGGTCAATGAAGCCACCTAGGACTCAGAACGTTTCTTCTTCCTGAACCACCACCCACAGTATGAGCCATTACTCCCCCAGGGTCACAAGATGGCTGCGCAGCCTCCAGCCTCACATCTGTATCCCAGGTGCAAAGATGAGAAAGGGAAAGGGAAAATAGGGCTGGGAGTATAGGAAGGGACTAAACACTTCGTCAAGGAATCAGAGGTTTTCATAGAAAATCCAAACTCAGTTTCACTGACTAGAACTGTGCCAGATGGCAAACCGTGGTGGCCAGGATGCTGGGGAAAGGATATGCTGATTATCTAAATATACTGCATGCTTGAAAAAAAAAATCAGGATCCGCTCCTAAGGAAGAAAATAGAACTGCCAATGTGAAACAGGAGGAAAGGGGCTAAAGGTGTAGGGGAAGTGGAAAGGGTAGGGGAAAGGGAAGAAGGGAAAAGAAAAAAAAAACATGAAAAAATGGAAACAAAGTGTTTGTAAATAGGGAAGGGAGGAGGGGGTGAAGGGAGGGCAGGGACAAAGGGAAAAAAGGAGAACCAAGACCCGGCACGTAGAGGTACGGGATCCCAATGATGAACGTGACTGTACTGTAACCCTAAAATGGACCAAGAGACTCAATGAGAAAAGTGAATAGCTATCAGGTGGACGGCCATGTGCCTGGATCAGGAGCAGGACTTCAGTAGAGGTCGGGGGATAGAAGGAGCAGGGTCTGACACCGGAAGTCGAAAACAGAAGGTGCCATCCACTCCTCATTGCCTCCCAACGCCACTGATTTCTCAGGTGTGGCTTAAACCAGTTCATTTTTAGTCTTAAATGCATGTTGATAGGGGGTGGGTGAAAGGAACCAGTAATCCTCTTACATCAATCACTTGTCTTTTTCATTTTATATTTTCTTTTTAATTTCCTTTTGAATAGAGCTGAGCTGCACTGCAAAGAGTACCCGGCCCTAGCAAAAGCTAGACTTCAATTCTTCAGATTCCAGATCTACCTCAGCTTCCCCAGAGAATGATTATTTGTAGATGGCTTTATTTTTCAATCCTGATTCCTACCTGTGTTTGCACAGCAAATCAGCACACTGAGTATGACTTCTCACTCAAGGTACAGTGAGAGCTGAGAAATGGGCTTTAATAAAGAGTTGTAGAGGAATCTGAGGGAGCACAGGAAGGAAGCACAGGATAGACCTACATATAACACAATGCAGGACACATTGTTTCCTAGGAAAGGCAAGATAATACACCAATACATGTACTATGTTCCCCCTCCCCAATCAGCACACTGAGTATGACTTCTCACTCAAGGTACAGTGAGAGCTGAGAAATGGGCTTTAATAAAGAGTTGTAGAGGAATCTGAGGGAGCACAGGAAGGAAGCACAGGATAGACCTACATATAACACAATGCAGGACACATTGTTTCCTAGGAAAGGCAAGATAATACACCAATACATGTACTATGTTCCCCCTCCCCCCTCCCCAGATTCTGGAGAAGAAGAGTAAGGCGGGACTATCACTTTTACTTCTAGGTTAAAAATCACATTATGAAGCCAGGCATGGCAGTGCACATCTGTAATCCCAGAACTCCTGAAGGCTAAAGCTGGAGGATTTCAAGTTTAAGCCTGCCGTGGGCAGCTCAGTTACTCACCAAAACCCTATCTCAAAGTTTTTTTTTTTTTTTTAATTTTTTAAGGGCTGAGGATGTAGTTTAAATGCTCTGAGATCAATCCCTAGTACTGCCCAAAAAAATCATATATTGAAATATTTATTGGTCGATTTTTATGAAAGTATATGTTCATATAATTACAAAAATTTTAAAGAATGATAATTTCAGGACAAACTTACAATTCCCCAACATTGCTGAGCTGAGGCTTCTTGTACAGTAATATGGAAATCAAATTGTACTAAAATTTGAATAACTAAGTTTTGCATATCTATGTAATATTGGTAAACTTTGTAACTGTTTAAGAAAAATGTAAGGCAGTGCTTAATGTGTTTTTCTTTTCTGACAGTTGGGAGACCTCACAATTCATTTCTTGAGGTAGAGTAGTAGATTCAGATGGATCTCAGAATCCCAAGCATCTATGTAACAGTTTGAATGAAGCCGAAAGAGGGAGGCAGAATCTGGAATTAGAACCAAAAGACAAGAAAGGAAAGCTGTGGTTATCATGTCGACAATACCAGCTGAGAAGACAGAAATCTTGAAAAACAAACAAGTATTATCCTGCAAATTATATTAGATCACAAAAGTCATTCTGAAAAGCCTGACAAAAATCACATCCCTCGACCACACTGCCTCTCCGTCTTTTCACAAAAGATCTTAGTAGACAGTATTAATATTTACAATATGCTTTCTTTGAGAAGTAACATATATAGAGAGAGAAACAATAGCAAAAGACCTATGGGATTACAATAATTTAAACTTATGTCTTTTGTTTCAGTTGCACCATAATACCATTGGGACCTTATACATATTGAAAGATTCAGGGTCATGTTGTATTTCCTAAAGTGGAATTTCACACATAGAAGCCGAAAATAAAACAATGTCTGGGAGGAAATTTCATAACATGCTCAACAAGAATTGTATCAGAATTCATAGCCCTGTAGGCTTTTTTATTATTATTAATTTTATAAAGAGGAACGAATACATAACTAAATAGCGCCCTCTAGTGAGACGTAGTATTTATACAAAATACTCAGAATTTGACCTAGTTCCAGAAAATGCTACATCTCAAATTTGCTACAGGAAAAACAGGCTATGCTTGGACTATATTGTTTTAAATCATAGAATTCTTTGTTAAATCCATTACAGTGGGCTTTTTCAACATTTCTTCTCTTCAACTACTAAATGCAGTGGGTCAGTCTCTAAAACACCTTGCTCTTCTCAAAGCACAACAGGGCTTCAAATTGAAGTCACTTTTCTTATTCAAAGACACTCCTTTGTTTAGAAAGCCTCCGATGCAGCGTGACCCCAAGTGAACATAAGACAGCGACACATTTATCCCCTCTTAAATACTCTTCTTTGAGCTCCAGTGCAAATCTGCTGATGTCGTCTTAAGGCTTGATGCAGACAATGATACCCACCAAATCAGAGCCCCTCCTCAGGAGGGGTGGAGGAGCCTGCCACGGCTTGCCTCAGAGAGGTTCCCCGGATTGGCCATTCCTGTCCACACTTCAGCCATAATTTGTCTTTGGCTGGAACAGCAAATAACACCCAAGTGAAGGGGAAAGGATTTTTTTTTTTTTTTTTTTTTTTTTTTTTCA
>NW_022900934.1:9609476-9641375 GCF_012274545.1 Fukomys damarensis
TTTTTTTTTTTTTTTTTTTTTTGGTACCAGGGATCAAACTCCGGTCCTTGCACTTGTGAGGCAAAAAGCAGAACAACTGAGCTAAATTCTCAGCCCAAAGGGGAAAGGATTTTAAAACCTAGCACATCAGAAAGATGTGACATGTGATCAAAAAGTCATCATTTTACCAAAACAACAAGGTTTTCAAAGAGACAGAAATATTAAAATTTTGAATTCTTGGAGCAGTTAGAGTTCACTTTTCCCAGTGCCTCTTACTCAAGTAACGTCCCATCTGTCGGATTATTGAATACTTGCTTTTAACCCAGCTTGACTTTTATTTAAATAAAGGAAACCCAAACTCCAACAGCACAAACAGAAACTGACCATATAAGTAAATGAAATGAAAAGATCATATTACTATATTTCGGACATTGTTATTTTGCCTTGAGGCCTGCTCTCTTTCATCCAAAAGGGAGAATTGAAAGAGAAAAGAGGGGTTTAGGTCAAAGTGGCACCCAGTGGAGATCTCTCATCAATATTTCTGGAAGGACTGCCAGACAATAGGCAGGAAGGAGCCACTGTCTGGCTATGGTGCTTTGTTGTTTAGAGCTGGTGGGATATTAAAAAGTTGATCCTTGTAGAAGTTGGGAGCAGAATGGTGATGACCAGAGAGTGAAAAGGTAGGAGAGGGAGCCAGGGAGAGCTTGGCCAGTGGTATTAAGTGATAGTCAGACAGGAGTCCGAGCTCTGCTGTGCTAGTGCACGGTAGAGGACAAATGTAGTTAACAGTAACACCTTTCAAAACCTAGAGGGCCGGGGATTTAGCTCAGCGGTGAAACTCCTGCCTTGTAAGCACAAGGTCCTGAGTTCGATCCTTGGTACCAAAAAATATAGTAGAAGATAATAGTAGAAGAAAGGATTTCAAACCCTTTCAGATCGAGAAAGGATAAATATTTGAGGAGATGCAGATGTTTACCGATTTAATTATACAACGTACACGTATATTAAAACCACCACATGGTAACCACATGAATATGAATAATTTCATATTTTTACATTATCTGTTGAAAAGTAAATTCAAATAAAAATTAATAATAATAATAATAACTTTTGAATCCAGTGTCCATGCAGCACCAAGGTGTCCTCACTTACTAACAGGTCCAAATCTCAGTCTCTGGAAGCATCGATGCCAACCCCAGTTGCTCATCACTCATGGAGAAACTAGGGCCCCGGACTGCAAAGTGCTCGCCCGGGGTGACTGCGGCTGACGTCCTGGCGCCCGGCCCCGGGGGTCTCCAGAGCGGCTCCCCCACCCCGCTGGTGGCCCCACTTTGCCTGAGGCTTTTTCTGGCTGAAGACACCAACTCTGCTCATACACGAAAGCAGGACAGAAGCCCTGGAGATCTAACGTCCCCGCGAGTTGCTCTCATTCAGTGGCTAGCGGGATCCGTGTACAAATTCCCCAGGTGCCCTGCTCTCCAGTAACTCACTGCCTCCCCAGAGTGACCCAGGGGCACAGCTCCCGCTGTCCATTCTGGTGGCATGCTTGGTACTGCACCCTTGACTTATCTGTCCTAGCCTTGCTTCCCCTTTCTTTTAGGAGTGTTTCTGAGATCACTTCCCAAACAATCTACTTGCATTCAAAGGATCTCAAGGTCCACTACCAAGGAATCCCAAATTAAGACGATTATGTAGCATATAAGTAGTAGAATCCATTCCCAAGCTGTTTCCACGTTCAAGTCCAGGAGTTCATTTTCTCCTCCCATCACCACCTTGTCCCGAGGTCTTTGGGCTAACCATGACTGCTTGGGGGTAACCAACCACCCCGGTTTGCATCCAAGACCGAAGAGGCTCTGAAGAGCTGAGACTTTCAGTAGGAGCCAGGAAAACCTTGGATGAACAGAGTGAACAGGTCACCCTAGCCAGCCACATCCTCTCCTGCTACGGAGAGAGCCACACCATCCCGGTGCAGAGGCCCTGACCTCGCCTATCCAACAAACAGGCACACTGATGTCCTTAAGACACCACTTCAATAGTGAAACATTGGGATTTAGCTAGTGGTGCCACCACCTGCCTCACAAGCACAAGGTTCTGAGTCTGATCCCCAGTACCAAAAAAAAAAAAAAAAACGAGTTAAGCATTTACCATTCCTCCAAAGTGTGGTGTTCAGTGCTGAGGTGACATATAGAATATATGTCTATACCTGCTAGTTATTTATTTGTTGCACTGTCCATTAGGAAAAACTTAACCTAGAAAATTTTTGATTCTGCAGATAGTCTTCTTAAAAAGATGCTAAAATAGGTATCAAGCTCAATTTTTTTTTTTTTTTTTTTTTTTTTTTTTTGGTACCAGGGATCAAACTAGGGCCCTTGTGTTTTTGCAAGGTAGGCCAAGCTTGATTTTTAAGTGAGTTGATTTAATGAAAAATAAAGAAAATGGCACAATTTACATATCTATGGCCAAAAAAAATTAAAGTTTGCTAAAACTGGACTGCACAGATAATACTAAAATCATAACTTTTCAGGGAAATTAAGCAATTTTGACCAATATTTGATTCTATCCTTAAATAACTATTCCTCTTAACCTATAAGAGATAAAAATTACCATTTGTCAGGATCAGAGAAATGAATCCAGTGATTTCTGTCAAGTGACACATGAGAAAAAGCACATTTGAACCACCCTCATCGGAGCTTTTTCACATGAGAGCCAAAAGATTAAATTCCTGGGTAGCTGCTGGCTGCCCATCTCTGGACCAGGCCTGTTTGTCCCAAAAGCAGGCACTGACCACACGCCCTGCACCATGGACCACACCTGGCCCATTATGCCAGTGAGGCAAGCAGGTGTAGCCCCTGCCCTCCTGGAGCTTACGGTCAAGAAGCCCACAGAGATTGAGCTGGTCACTGCGGACCTTCGTGGAGGGGCCCTTGTGCCGATTTACTTCGGTCCTCACAGTGAGACAGGGCGGGTGGCACCTGTGGGGTAGAGTGACAAAAATGGGCGGACAGTGGCAGGCAGCTCTTGAGGGAAGACACCCAGAACCCTAGCCAAACCAACTGAAGCTTTGTTGTTGAGGGCTCTTCTCCCTCCCACCATCTGTCCTGCTGTGAGGCGCTTTAACTGTACTTGCCTAGACGACATCTGGGTTCCTGGGTTTTGCCTTGGAACTCCTCACATCAGAATTCTACAGGTACTGAGAACCTCCTGAGATCACTTTCTCACTGTCAGGGAAACACTGTCATTAGCCCCGTTGATAGATGGAGAAAGGATGCCCAGAGAGTTTCAGCCTCCTGGGTGAGATGCAGACAAAAAGCCATTTCCTATGTAAGCCATGCTCTGTCATTAACGGAAATGAAAGGAAATCAAAATGACCTTTGCAGGTGTCATCTCTGAAACAGAGGTCAAAACTGTGGGAACAGATCCTGGCTCCGTCACTCACACACTGTGAAGTTGTGGGCAAGTCATTTAGCCACGAGGAGCCACAACTTTCTATCTGTGGAAGGGTAGTAAGGGCTGTCCACTGCAATTTCACTCATGAGAATCCCAAATAGGTCCATATAGTGTATCAGTTAGAGCTCTCCAGTGGCCAGCAAGAAAGAGCAAAAAATGAATTACTAGAAGGCTACTAAAGGCTGTCAGAGTTGACGAGAATGCTATGAAAACAGGCACAAAGGCCAGAAAGCAAGACAGGGCCTAGTGTGGGTGTTCTCTTCGTGACTCAAAGTCCTGAGTGAGCAAATCTGATGGGTTAAGCTTAGGCCCCCGGCCCAACTTGGCTGAATTAGAATAGGAAGGTTCTGGAAGAGCCACACTGGGCCCCTGTTCGAAGAAAACAGAACTATAGTGAACATGCTTAGGAAGGAAAAATGATTTCTGAAAAAGAAATCAAGATACCGTTAGAAGAGGAAAGGAAAGTGCTGAGGGGCTGAAGTGGAGAGGCAGACGTTGGTCCCTGAAGTGGCCTAGGCACATAAAGCCAAGGTAACGTGTTCACGAAAAGCAACTTCGTGCCGCGCATCTCTTCTTATCCTCGGCAGGGGCCAAACAGTATGAAATTGCATAGCAGAGGATTAAGGCAGCAATCTAGTATTTAACTGCCTGGGCTGAAATACCAAGGGCCACTTAGTAGCACGTGACACCCAGGTCATCTCTCTGTGCCTAAGTCCCCTCCTGGGATGACCTAGGTCCCCGCCTGGGAGGCGAGGACCTGCGGAAGTGGCTGGGCAGAAAGTACAAAGCCGATCAGGATCTCATGGACCCCTGCTCTGAGTCGTTCCCTTCATGGTGCTCCCCTCCTCTGCCCCACACGTGGCATCCTCTGGATGTGCTGGGGAGCCCTGTCTTCGGCATGGAGTTGTCCTGGGGGTCCCAGTTCCAGAAGGTTCGCCTGCAGGCAGATGGCACCTTTCTGGCCAGTACAGTATCTGTTTCAGGAGACCCCACAAGCCTGAGAGGCAGAATGGAGCCGGCGTGCAGATTTTGGTGTCATTCACATTGGACACAGAGCGACATCGGGCTCCTGGGCTCAGACTGACCCTAGACTGGAGGCCACGACAGGCCTCTCTTACCCACCTGTGTGCTTACCACATTGCTGCCTCTGGTTCAGAACACTTGACAGTAATGGTGGCAGCTGGGTGTCCTTACTATGGTCCCCGCCCCTCTCTGTAGGCTCCATGTCCCCGGAGGCGCCAACACCTACCACCGGGAGTGGCAGTGACGGTGCTGCTCCCCACACCAACGGCCCTTTCCAGCTGATGTCCTCATCCATCCGTTCACAATGGTGGCATCGGCACGCTTTTCCCAGCGGGTCTTAACCGTGCCTGAATGAGCCCATTCTTGCCACCTTCCTGTTTCCCCTTGTGTGTGTGGTACGATCAGGGCAGGAAGGGTCAAGATGCCAGGAATGCTGAAGAGTGCAAGAAAAGAACAGGTGGAAGTCGGAGAGCTCTGCGAGATGCTCTCCCGCAGGTAAGTAGAGCGAAATCAGAGAGCAGTGACTGCCCGTGGCCTCCAGCACTCGCTGAGTACAACTCACGTGTGGTCACCAAGGAGAAGCGCAGTCCCAGACTCTGAGAGAAGCATTAGAAGTGTGACGGTCCGTTGGTCAAACGGATTGGGGCAGTGTCAGGACTAAAGGTGTCCGTGGGATTGAGGCCAGCAGAGGCACGAAGAGCCCGATCCACTTAGCACAAAGAGGCTCCAAAGAGCATGGCACTGCGCGGAACAATAGAGCTGCTCCCTGCTGCCCCGCTGTGAGGGGTGGAATGAGTTCAGATCGGCACCAGGGGTGCCTGGACGCAGTGCAGAATCTTCACACTCCTTCACAGTCTCCTAAATACCTCCTCTTCTCTGCTGAATCACCAAGCCTCACATAGGGCCACGGCTCAGGGGCCCATGGGTGTTGTCATATATATATTTTAATCAAATAGTTTCTACAGACAAGAGTACTGCAAAACATGTGTTTGCCTGGGACCCCACAAATCCTCAGAATGCTCTGATGAACATCATAAAATTTCTCAAGAGGTTGAACATCAGGACAATGCACTTGAAGGGATCCTGATCTAATGACACTAAAATTAACGGGTGATCCAGCAATCCTGCTACTGGATTTATACCCAAAGCTGTCTTTGACGTGTGTCAAGGAGATGACTTCATTGGCCATTGCAATATTAACCACAGGAATTAAGATATGGAATCAACAACAGATAAATGGATAAAGAAAATGTGATATAGGGCCAGCTCAATGGTTCCACTGCCTGCCTCGCAAGCATAAGGACCTGAGTTCGATCCCTGGTTCCATTTAAAAAAAAAAAAGTGATATATACATATGCGGAGTGTGATTTAAAAACACAGTGACTGTTTAAATATTTTAAATTACTGCAGTAAAAGACACACTGCCATTAATCACCCTCAAAACATATTCCCACTCATTCTGAACACAGCTCATCCACCCTTCCTGCCACTTTCTCAAGCAGTTCTGGAAATCTTTCATGTCTTTAGTTGCAATGTGGTAGCCTTTAGTTGCACTTTGACGTTCTGAATCGATTCAAATGTTTACCTTTCATGGCCATTTTGACCTCGAAGGAGAGCCGGAAGTCCCGGGGGGCCAGACCCAGCAAATAAGGCAGGTGAGGACACACTGTAAAGTTTTAGGGGCCTGACACTCAGCAGCAGCATCCACGATGTTTTTATCACACCCGGTAAGGACACTCGTGAAAGAGTGCTTCCAGAACTGCTGCAGGAAAGGGCAAGAAAGGCCGGACGTGCATTTGCAACAAGGCGTGTTCTGAGGGGAATTAAATGAATGGCATTGTGTCTTTCACAGTAATGAATATTTCAGAGTAATCTTTCACCACACATTGTGAAATACCTCACGTGTACGCACAGCCTGGGATATTTTGCAGGCTTTGAAAAGAAGGAAATCCTGCCACTTGTAACAACACAGAAGAACGATATACTAAGTGAAGTTAGCCAGGCACAGAAATAAAAATACTACATGATATCACTTGTAAATGGAATCTTTAAACATTGAATTAAGAAGTAAGGAGGAACAAGGGGAAAAAATGAGAACCAAGACCTGTCATGTAAAGGTACAAGATCCCAATGATGAACGTAACTGTACTGTGTCCCTAAAATGTACAAATAAACTCAATGAGAGAATAAATAAATAAACAAAAGAAATCAGGAGGAGAGTAGTGGTTACCAGGGGGCTGAGTACATTTCTTTTGTTTTGATTTATTTTGTTTTTGGAAGGGAGAACAAGGGGAGATGTTGGTCAAAAGATATTCAGATAGGAGAAACAAGTTCAAGAAACATATTTTTTCAACACAATGACTATAGTTCCATACAATGTCTTATTATATTCTTGAAAATTGCTGAGAGTAGATTTTAACTCTTCTCAACATAAAAATAACAGAAAGTATGGGAGGTAATACATGTGCTAATGAGCTCAATTTAAACATCCCACAATGTATACGTATTTCAAAATAACATGTGGCACACTATAAATATATACAATTTTTATTTGTCAACTTAAAAACAAATTACAAAAACTGCAAAATATTTTTGCCATTGTAACTCTGACACCTTCTCCGTGTTCTTGATTGATGCTTTTACTCTCCTTCCATGTGCCTTACTGAACCGCAGTGATTCCCAAATGTTGCTTGATTCCTAGATGTAGTGGGAGCGTGTTTAGAGTGGGATTTGCTTAGGGTGGACGAAGTTTGTAAGTCTCCGTGGCACCACTTTCTCAAGGAGGTTGTTCCTAGGATTCACGTTTTGTTTTAGTGGGTTTGTTTTTTATGTTGTCTTTGCTTTGTTGTTTGTTTTGTTTCTTGGGCTACTTGCAGTTCAGCACAAGCAGTGCCGAGCTACATCCCTAGGCCTTTTTATTTTTTTAGTTTGAGAAGAAGTTTCTCTAAACTGTCCAGGCTAAGGCTGAACATCTTTGGAAGCCCTGGCTAGACACACTCTGGGGAGGAAAAATAGCTGTTTCTCTACAGGGCTTTTCCACACTCCTGGTTCCCAGAGTTATAGCAGAAAAATATACTTAATTGAAAATTTAGGCTTTAAAGTTCAACCTACACCAATTCACAAGGTTTGGGGTATGTTTTGTTTTGTTTTATGTAGAGTATCAACCACTTACTGAAAAAAAAAAGATGCGGATGACTTCAAAACAAATCATTAAACCTTTTAAAGCAAAAATAGCAGATCACAGCACTAGGATATATGAGGCATGGCCATTGAGGAAAGAAAAAAAATGTTCTTGTTTAGGTTCAAAATAGAATTAATCATGGCCTTCTGTAGTTCCAATAACATGAATTTTTGCTAACAGCATTTACAAAATGTTGGTATTGAAGCCTAGGACATTATGCAAAAATCATAGCATTGTGGGATCTAAAAGATTGGAGAGACCCATGAAGAGAAACAGGAGGACTTTATTTCAGGTTTAAGGTGCACACCAGCTCAACAGACTCCTGTCCAAAGGAAGAGCATTGAGCAAACAAAAGTTCCAGCTTTAATACATTTTGTGGAAGAGGGTGGTTTTCCTAGTGACTAGCAAGAGAGTTTACAGGAGCAGGACAAGGGCTGACAGTTTTGTAACTTTGCCTTGAAAGAATACAGTGTCTTATGAATCATATGAGGATAGAGCATTATAAGCTTTGTTTATAGGGCATTGTTGTCACTTTTATCTGTACCAGAACCAGAAGTTACAGAGACAGGAAAAAGGGGCTGATCTGGAGTGGAGGAACAGCAGGGAAGGATTTGTTTTTCTTTAAATCCTGCTTTAATCGGTTGTTCCTCAAGAGGAAATACTTCAAATAGTAATGTAAATAATAGTGTCTTAAAGTTGAAAAAAAATGACCAAGAATGCATATATATTATATATGTGCATAGTATATATATATATATATATATAATATTATATTATAAATGCATATATAGTAAGTACATATATTTTACTTTCTATTAAAAATTTAATTCCAGAAAAAAATTCTCCTCTTGGGCACAAACCTAAAGGTTAGGAAATTTTAGCGGATTATTTATATCCATCTACTGGTTTCACTTTTCTACCATAAAGCAAAAAATATATACACAAGACAAATTAAACATCCTCATGCTTCCCCTGAAATGTGTTGACCTATGCCTGGAAAAAGTCCTGGAAGTAAACAAACAATAAACAAACCATGAGGGTAATTATAGAAGGCCTCCTACTGCTATAATGTGTTGACAAAGGGGGGCAAAAAGAAGAAGGGGGAAAAAGGATGAAAAGGAAGAGCAAGACAAGAAAGAGCAAAATCAGGAGGAAAAGGAGAAAAAGGGAGAAGGAGGGAGAAGTAACTGAAAAATGTACGACGCTAAAAGGACAACTTTACACACTCAAAAATTTGTGTTTGGTTATTTTGTCAATGTTAAAACCAAGCTGCTGTAGCAGGTCACCTTTCAGGGCTTTTTTTTTTCAACTGTTTGATTGGCAATCTTTGAATAATGGGTGAACACCGGTTGAATTTCAAAATGATTCAGCTTTGCATGAGGCACCCTGTGAAGTGGACCCGCCATTTTAAATTAGGTGATATATTACATCAATATAAGTGTATCCAACACATGTGTCTAATTTGCGCCCACGCAGCTAGAAAATAATAGGTAACAAAAGCTTTTAAGAAATACACATTTGTATGAGCTCCATTTTCTTTCCTCATTATCCATTGATACTGTGTCTCGTGTTTAATACAGTGGTTGTCTTGATGACACAAATTACACAGAAAGGCACTCTTTTCTCCAAATTTTACCTATCATTCAAATTCCAAAGCGCAGAAAAAAAATCCTCTAAATAAATATTTCACCTTCTCCTGTTAATTTAAAAAGAAGTAGTAGCCCCGTCTCATCAAGAGAAAAATACACTCAGTGCATTCCCTAGTTATTTGTAAATATTGTAGTGGTGTGGAAAGAAAAAAGGTAAGATGCACGGTATTGCTGTTTAAGTCTAGATTAATAAATATCAGCCGGTGTAAAATCCACAGCCCCCTATCAATAACACTTGCATGGGAGTAGAATAAGATTTGTAGAGTAAAATCCCCACAAAGGATATTATCGCGGGTAGGACTTGGTGCACATGAGTTCATAATGCTTTGGCAGGCCAGCCCTCAGGATTACTCTTCCGCCTGGATTTTTGTCTTGTTTTCTCTCTGTCCCGGCCTCACGGGTCTGAGCTTGAAGTGGCGTCACCGCTGGGCTCGTTAGTGTGACAAACTGGCCTAAGTGTGCAGCCACGGTGGGGCCCGTCCTGCGCCCCAGCATTTACGAGTCTCCGGGGAGCTCTGAGAAACACCAGCAAGTGTTTAGGTCCTGAATCACAGCCAAGTATTCTGAATCTTTAATTCTTTCTCTTTTTTTTTCTATACCGGTGTCAGCATTAAAATATACAGCGTGCTTCTCCCGCGTGGTTTGCATGACTTGTAAAGCACTCTCCAAAGCTGCTCGGCCAGGATGGGCAGGAAAGCAACGCGCGCCAAGGAGTATTAACAGTTCCTCGGCGGGTTTTCCCTTACATCTCCCACCCCACAACGCAATAAAAATGACTAAACACTGAACTCCAGCGCCTTGCTTCTAAATCCATCTTGCTTGGTACGGTATTCATCCGCGTGGCGTTCTCACCTTTGGTGGCGAGATAACGCATGTTGAAATAAATTTCCAAACATAACTACTTTGTTTCAGCTATGACACATCCCTCATCCAAATAACCAGGCAATTATGACTCGGCAAACCAAAGGAGTCGAGGATTTGTTTTCAAGGTGGTTTAGGTTACGGCTAAAAATTAAAGTTCACAGCAAGACGCAAAAAAAAAAACCAAACATTTAAACCAAGAAACAATTCATGTGTGCAAATAAGAACTTAAAATTTAAATGTAGGTATGGGTGGCTTTTTTGTTTATTTTTTTTCAATTAAATATATTTATCCGTTATGACGGAAAAATTCTGTTAATTGCCAGGAGGGGGAAAAAGAGACCACAACCATACTGTCTCGAATCTTAAATTTGTCTATCTTTGTTTACTGCTTGTGTGAGTATTCTGAAACAAATCACTCCAACAATTACTGACCGACACATATATTCACTTATAAATAAGCAAAAATGTAGGTGCACACGTGTCAAACGTGCCATATTATAGCATTAACCAGTTGGAGGCGATCGTTCACTGATAAGAATGACTAATAACTTTTATTAGAGTCACATAACCAGGGTATAGAATGTCTTGCAGCCCTTCCGAAAAAATTGATAGATCTGGAGAAACGGGTGGTAGTTCATCCATCACCTCATGCAAGAAACATTCAGTATTCGTCACGGGAGGATTTCACGTATAAATAAGTATTCATAGGTATCTGAACATTGTTCACATTTTTAAAGCAGGAATATATTTATTTACTCATTATATTATTTTTAAATGATTCTTTAAAGGATCTCCAAATAAGCTGTCACTTTTTACCCATGTCTGCCTTATCCTTTTTAAACTAAAGATTCTATATTACTTTAAATAATACTCTTTCTGCACAGTGTTTTAGCAGTGAAAAAAAAAGGTGGCTATTTACAAGAGGTACAGACAAACAATAGTAATAGGATTATAAATATCGCAAGGGATAATAATAACAATAATATCTAACTTGGCCAATAGAGTATTTTAAACATTTCAGCTAGCCAAGTATGATGGTCATCCCGGCACTCTGGGAGACTGGGACAAAAAGATTTCAACTTCCAGCCTAGGGCAAACAAGCTGACAACTTAGTGAGGCTGTTTCAAAATAAAAATAAAAAAACTTTTAAAAGAAGAGGCTGGGGATGTGGCTTAGTACAAAGGCCCTGGGTTCAGTCTTTAGCACAAAAAAAAAAAAACATACTGACGGTAGAAATGAAAATCAGTGGCACAATCTTTCTATGTCGATCACTTTTCTGTGGCTGGAACAAAATACCCAACTTAATAGGGGGAGAGGTATATTCTGGCTCAAGGTTTCAGAAGTTTCAGTCCATGGTCAGCTGGCCTCAAGACAGAAATATCATAGTGGAAGGGTAAGGTGTAGAAAAGCTTCTGGAGGGAGGAGCACAGGGTAGGAGACAGAGTGCAGAGCTTCAGTTATCGAGATAATAAGTGATGCCATGTACTATAGAATAGAGACTACACAACATTGTAGTCGCAATATTTTGGGACAGGGCCTCACTGCGTTGCCAACTTGTCTACTGGTGGACTTAAAGCTTGGACCATTTCCCCATCATGTATGGTAGATGAGTACAATTTTCACCTTAATGGGTTTGATAAAGAGAACCTCTGTAAATAGTCTGAAACCTACAAAATGTCAATGAAATATAGAATAACCTCACGCCTGCTGTCCTGGTCTTAGTGAAGTCTCCACTATCCATGTTGGCCTTTCCTGGGCCATGCCAGGTTTCTCAGAAACAGGACAATGCTCTCTCTGGGCTGGGTTAGCTGCCTTGTACACCACTCTGCACAGTTTGTCTTACACAGAGGGAGAACCAAATCAAAGGGCATCTCATTTTGAAATTATGACAAATAGAAAAATTCTAAAGGGCCAGGGATTCAGCTCAGTGACCCCCAGTACTCCAAAAAAATTCTAAAAACACAGATAAGGAAAAGGAAAGCAAATTAATTATTCATAATCCTAGTGTCCAAAATGTATGGACCAGCCAGGTGTGGTGGCCCATGCCTGTACTCCCAGCACTCAGGAGGCTGAGGCAGGAGGAGTGCTGTGAGTTCAAGACCAGCCTGGGCTACATAGTGAGTTCCAGGTCAGTCTCAATTATATAGTGAAACCCTGTCTCAAAAAAACCAAAAAAGAAAAAAATGTATGGACCAGGTTTGTTTTATGGAAACGTAGGGACTATAGTTAATAACACTGTATTAGGAAATTTTGGTAAATGAGTAGATTTTACCTTCTCATGCTGCGCTCATCAAAAACCTAGGTAACTATGTGAGATGATGGGTGTATTTTCACTATCTGTGTTTCATAACATCACTGTAGATCCTAAATATGTAAAATTCATATTTTAAAAAATCAACGGTGAAGAAAGAAGAATGATCTGGCCCTCTGCACACCCCGAGAGTAGGTAGGCTCCAAGGACCAGAAGATGCTCCTCTGAAAGGGACAAGGGGCAGTAACAGGACTTGTCATTATGGTCTTTGAAACCAGAAAAGCTGTCATTTCCAAGATATACCTCAAAAGAGAAGATCTTAATGCATATTCAAGCATGGCCTTCCAATGCATACATTTTTTCCATGAGTGTATACTATTCTATAACTTTAAAAACATTTTCCTTCTTTTAGTAATGCCATGCCTATACATATTTTGAAATTATGACAAATAAGGTCATCCAGCGGATGCCCTTGCATGTAGACGCTGAGTTGTAGAAGAGGGAGTGTGGATGGAAGAGGAGAGGGACCGGATACAAGAAAGAGCGCAGAAACAAGAGCGAAAACTCGGCCCTCGGAGCCAGAAAGAGGGAAGAAAGCTTCGGCCAGAAACGATTCCTGAAAGTTGGAGATGAGTCGGGCTCTGCCGGGGTGGAGGGGCTGTGTGCTCACAGGGAACTGGGTTATACAGTTTACAACTTCGGTGAAATCACACCCAAACTGGGACCCAGTAATCTCTTACTGTGCAGCAAAGGGAGGGTGGGGCAGCTAGGGCTCAGCCTCTGCCAGAGCCTGCACCAAACCCCTTATACCCGCAGTGCTTCTCCCTGAACCTGCTTGAGGAGGGCTAGGAAAGTACCACACAGGAAACCGCGAAAGTTAGGAGCCAAGTGGAGCTGAAGGAAAAACATGGGGAGAGGACCGGGGATTTAGCTCAGTGGTGCCGCCGCCTGTTTTCGCAAGCTCAAGGTCCCGAGTTCGATCCCTAGTACCAAAAATTAATTAATTACTAATTAATTTTAAACATGGGGAGAGAGATTCGGTCCATCTCTTCCCATCGTCTGAAACAATGGCAGAAGGACGTCATCAAAAATGAGCAGCCGAAACTGGAAATGATTCTCTGAGGCTGCGTTCTGAAGATGATATTCGAGGGAAACAAAGAAACAGGTGTGCTTTTCATTTTAGCTGGATACATTGACAAACTGGCAAACAAAATTAGAATATGGCACAATTGTTAGAGTGGACCCTCCCTCCACCAACCGCGCAAACGCATGCGGCTTCACAAAGAGAGAGCTTTTGGCCTGCAACTTCCAGTGACCTTTCCCAGCCATTGATTTGTAACCTGACGTTCAGCCTGGAATTCTCCCTAAGACTCACTGGCGCCCAAGTACAGTAACAGACCCTGCCAACAGTAAACTCTCCAAAAACACATTTCAAAAGAAAACGAAACTTCACTCCAGAGGGTAAGCCCCAGCTCTAACAGTATGCTTAGCATTTTCTGCACACTTCCCCCAAATTAATAATTATACATATTAGAAAAGAAGCAAATTGCTATTTTGACATAATTAATGTGACACTCACTCATTGTTACAAAATTATTATTGTCACATAGTCATACTTTAATGTGCACATGTCAATAAGGCAGGCCAAGGATGGGGATTTTTTAAAGCATTTCAAAAAGGAAGACAATTAATTTTTATGATTGTTGCATAAACATTGCGTTAAGTGTCAAGGTAGCGCATCAGAGGAATTCAAATGGCTTCATAAAAATCAAAGCAGAGAATCATAATTATACATATCAGAGAATGACTATTATTCTTTTAACAGAATTTCTCCAATAGAGATTAGTGAACGTGGGCTTTTTTTCCAGAATGTTCCAAAATGTGCACTATTGTTGGGACAGGAGATAAATATTACTCTAATAGCTGTATGTTTACTTTAATGTACCTTAAAAATAAATAGCCCTAGCATATTAAGCTTAAGATGCCACCGATACTGTTTATGGTGACTTTTCATTTTAAAAGAAGTTCATATAAATAAAACTGTAACTGAGTCCTGATATCAGTATTGCACAAATAATACACAATGTCATTAGACCACCACACCCCATGGCGTGACTTTTCCCATCTTCCTCCACGCAGACTCCCTGAACTTTCCTGTTCCCACAGCCTCTGACTCCTGTCCCACCGCTAGTTGCTGATGCCAGTCTTGCTGGGTAGCAGAGAGATTCTCCAGCTCAACACAGCCCTCAGCTATGACTACCCCTAGTAAAGGTAGAAACAAGCACTGCCCATAAATACATACTGCCATCTTCCTGTGTCATTTTTCAATTTCCTTGTGACTGCATTTTTTTAAAGGCCCAAAAGTGAAATAATCTGATTGTATGTTTTATTTACCCCATTATAATCCAAATATCATGATTTCAACATGTACTTAGTATTTCAAATTTCTATTTCACTTTTTTGGAGGATACTACATATTCAAAACCGGCTGTGCATTTCACAATGATTCCACGTCTGACTTTGGTCTTGCCACATTACAAGGGCTTCTGGCCACACATGACTTCTACCTTGACTGGCGTGGTTCCAGACAGGGTGATGGGCTGGATGTATCCCCCTACCCATCCAGACTGAAGCCTAAATCCCCAGGCTGGTAGTATTTGGGGATGCGGTCTTTGAGAGGCAATTCATGAAGTTGGGGCCCTTATGAAAGGCATTGGTGTCCTTGTAAGAAGAGACACAGAAAGGTGGTCTCTTTCTCCATCAAATGAGAACACAAAAAGGCCTTTCTGTGCCTCAAGACTAACTCGTCCTTGCCTTAACTAATCACACGCAGAAAGTTTCTATTTCCTAACAGGGTCACAGACACAGCTACAGAAAGTTGGAAATTGACCGTTCCTTCTTGAAGGCTCCAGGTGAACCCACAAGAGAAGCTATACTCTAAACCACATTAGTTAAGTGTATCCTTAAACATTTTCTGAGGAAGAGCATGAAGAAAACATAAGGAATAAATATACAGAACTTAAACCAGCAATGAGCTATCGTGGACCCTATTGGGTTCTTCTATTGGTCAATTGTTTCATTTTCCTTTGTGCTCCAGGCCTGCTCAGCTAATTCATATACTAAATTTATCCTCTTTTTTATAACGTAAACCAAATATGATAGGACAGGAGACCAAACAATAATAACACCACGAAGTGGTGAACAAAATTTTGGGGCATGATAAAGTCACACAGAAGCCAACAACAACAAAAAAATGAAGCGGATGGGAAAAGACACTAAAGTTAGTGACTGTTTTCTACCTCTGACACCTGCCGGGCAAGGCCTCCTTAGCACCGGCCTTGGCCCCTGTGACTGCAGGCCGTCTGGACCCCCGTCGGTGACTGCTGGTTATATTGAGAGGCTGACCCAATGGGCTCTTCATTTCTCACACATTTAGTGGAATTTCTGTTGCATTACTAGGAGTTTGGGGACTTGAATACATTTCAAAAATCACTTAAGTGATCCTTACTTCCACACAGGCCAGGAGCTGCACTCTGTGTTATTTAAGTTAATAAGTTATCCAAGCTGTGTCCTCCACTCCAATATTTTCATGTCAGGTCTTGTTGCTAAATTTTTTTTTTCATGTCCCAAATCGGATAGAGGGATATTATCACAAATGTAGTGTCTTGAAGCAATACGGATTTGTTATCATCCAGCCCTGGGGGCGGGGGTCAGAAGTCCAAAATCAGTATTCCTTGGCTAAATCTAAGGTGTTAACAGGGCTGGTTCCTTCTGAGCTGTAAGAACCAGCTGAGCGGAAAATCTTAAAAAGACACATTTGCAGATCAGGAATTCTTAAATAAGTGTGCCATCAATTACATCTGTATCCTGCTGCTGCTATACAAAGTACCACGAATTCAATGGCTTAAGACACTCGGTGGCTTTTAATACCTCACAGCAGCGAAGGTCAGAAGTCCCAACACAAAGGTACTGGCCCGGCAGCACTCTTCCCGAAGGCTCCGGAAGAATCTGGTCCTCTTCCAACTTCCACATCATCACCTCGCTCCCTCCCTCAGTAGCCTCTGATTCCGTCGCATCCTCACCTCTCCTTCTGTGGCTCTGACTCTCTTGCCTCTTTCCTTCTCCTGATCAGGATCTCTGTGATGATACTGGGTCCATGTGGATAACCCGGGACCATCCTCCCCTGTTTTAAGATCCTTAATTTAACCGTATCTACAAAGTACCTTTTGCCATACAAAATTACACTTTGATAGATTCCTGGAATTAGGGCATGGACACCGGAAGCTGATAACACCAAAGGCTGCTGGTAGTAATGCTGAGGGCAGCTGCTGCAGAGGCTGGCCCAGGACACAGGCTTTCCTAGTGTTTTCTACAAATTACACAGGGAGCCCAGAAGGAGAGGGCTGACAGGTTTTATTTCCGTCTCACATGCGGCTGAAAGACCCATACTAGATGGAGACAAGGGGATGGGAAATGCAAAACCAATTTACTTCTAATACCAAGGCAGAGTCGGTGTACGTCAACCTCCACTAACTCATTCGTCTCTCTCTGACCCCCAAATCTCACTGACACTTAGCTCCAGGGCTTCTGATTTTACACCATTGCAAGAATAAACTCTTTTTAATCTTTAAAACATGCATTATAATTTTATTCTTGCAATTTAGAAAACAGATAACTTGCCTTTTTTTCTCTAGGTGTTCCGTTCTACAAGTTGTTACACACGCAAGGACTGATGTAGCCACTACCACAATCAGGATGCAGAACAATCATTTGGCATCCCCAAACCCTCCCTTGGGCTGCCATGTGATCGCCCCTTTTTCCACCCTGCACCCTTGTGACCCCATGCCCCCTCCCTGCGACTGTGGTCCAATATCTTCTAGAATATAGGCACAAAACCTTCTCTAAGTCAAACTTTAAAGACACGCCTCTTAGGCCAGGTTTCTGGCAGCCAAGCCAGGCACATAGGAGACTTAGAGAGGGAAGGCTACCAGTAAGGGAGAAAGCAAGACAGAGCAGGAAGGAGATGCTGGGTAAGGCTGTGCCATGGGCCAGACTCACTTTGTGGCTGATGCCCTAGAAGTGCAGGTCACAAATTGGCCAGTCGTCCCTGCCCTCTAGAGAACCACATACTTCACGTCATGAGGCTGGGGACCGACACAGAAGGGACCGTTCTGCAGGGCAAGATGCAGCTGGAACATGGTAGAGGCATCAACCTCATCTCTCGAGCTTGTATCACGGTTTGTCAGGACTCACATTGCTCAGGAGAGAAGAAGTGAGTGGGCTCTTCTCTGGGCTCTCTTGTGAACTCTCCGGTTCTCTTGTTGACAACTCTGCAATGTGCATTCATTCGTCTGTCTGATCATCATTAGTCCGTCCTTTAGCCAAAAACTTGTCTTTTCACACTGGAAAGCAGAGGAACACATAGTAAGTGGACTAGAAGACCGAGGAAAGCAGAATCTTAATTGGCAGTGAGAAAAGCCAAAAAAAAAGTCCATGTGTCCTTCGGCACCTGAGAAGCACATAGGAATTCACAGCCCCAGCTACCTCTGCAAGTGAAAGGCAAGAAAATGAAGCAAGAGACAGAGGACACATTTGAAAATCTAAGAAAGAATAAGTCCCCGCTCTCCTTCTCTCTGCTACCTGGTGGGTGGACTCTTCTTGACCTGGTTGGTGACTGCACTTCCTTCTTTGAAGGGATAAAAAAGAGAGTTCTGAACAAGGAGTGTTCAGTGTGGAGTCCCAGCAGGAGGGACCAGGAAGCTTTAATAGTTATGGCTGAGCCCCCAACCTGCATCCCCCACTGTGGTCCAAGAGAACCACCAGGAAGGAAGGTAAGGGTGCAAATATTCCCTGGAAAACTTGCCTAAAGAAAAAAAAAAACTAAATATACCAGTGTTTGGGGACAGAGGGGATACAGCCAAGCCAGGTCACCCTTCACTGATGCCTAAGGCCTACAAACAGCCCACACTCACCCCAGTTCCCAGAGCTGTCAAGCTGCTCTTTATTACACCTTTCTAAAAGGGGATTTAACAACCAAGGTGCACAAGACCTTTGAGGAAATTGGTTGTAGTCAGGGTTTGCAAAGGAATTTAATACATGATTAATGCAGGTCACATAATTTACAGGATTATTTTATAATAGGATTGACAGGAGTTCCTGAAAAAGAAGGAGAAAGTACAAATGACATTTTTTAAAAAAAAACTGTTCCCAGAATTAATGACAGAAAACTTCCCAAACAGAGGAAAAGAACTTGACATACAGATAAGTGAGGCATATAGGACTCCAACTAGCCATGATCAAAAAAAAAAAATTTACACCTAGACATATAATAGTTAAGATCCCGGAGACCCAACAGAAGAACAAAATACTACAAGAAGTTAGAGAAAATAAACAAATCAAATGCAAAGGAAAGCCCATCACAGTCACAGCAGACTTTTCAATACAAACCTTCAAGTTAAGGGAAGCCTGGTATTGCAAACCCTAAAAGAAAACAACCTCCAACCAAGACTGATGTATCCTGCAAAACTGTCTTTTAAAACTGATGGGGAAATAAGATACTTCCATGACAAAGAACATCTGAGAAACTGTGTGAATACCAAACCAGCACTCCAAACAATTTTTTTTAAATATCCTAGAAAAAGACAATGAAGGTCACAACACCATGAGGCACAACAGAAAATATCTAAAAGGCAAGAAATTAAAGGGAGAGGGAGAGAAATAAAAAAGAGCCAACAACAGGAAAATAACATGACAATGATAAGTCAATACATGTCAGTTATAGCCATCAATGTTAATGGCCTCAATTCACCAATCAAAAGAAACAGACTGGCAGAATGGATTAAGAAGCAAAATCCAACAATGTGCTGTATACAAGAAACACACCTAGTTCAAAAAGAAACTCATAGACTGAAAGTAAAAGGATGGAAAACAGTTCTCCATGCAACAGGAACCTGGAAAAAGCAGGGGTAGCTATCTTGTTTGCAGACAAAGTAAATTTCAAGCCAAAACTAATTAAGAGAGGCAAAGAACAATCCAAGAGGAAGAGATGACAGTCCTAAATATATGTGCACCAAATATTAATGCTCCCAACTATACAAAACAAATATTAAGGGACATGAAAAATCAAATAAGCAGTAACACAATTGTAGTATTAATTGACCTAAATACCCCACTGTCACAAATAGACAGATCATCTAGACAAGAAATTAACAATGAAATACTAGAACTCAACCAAGCTTTTAAACAAATGGACTTAACAGACAACTGCAGAGTGTTCCACCCTACAAAATCAGAATGTACATTCTTTTCGGCTGCTATGGGTCATTCTCCAAAATAGACAACATATTTGCTCATAGAACATGTTTAAGTAAATGCAAAGGAATTTAAATTATCCCATGTATATTATCAGACCATAATGCAATTAAACCGAAGATCAATAGTATAAGAAAATACAAGAACTTCACAAACACATGGAAATTGAATAACACTCTCCTGAACAACCAGTGAGTCAAATTAAAGAAAAATTAGACAATTTTTACAATTTAATGATAATGCCAGTACAACATACAGGAATTTATGGGATACAATGAAAGCAGCTCTACAGAGGAAATTCATAGCAGTGAATGCCCACACTAGGAAAACAGAGAGAGCTCAAATAAATAACTTAACACTGAATCTTAAGCTTCTAGAAAAAGTAGAACAAGAGAAACGCAATGCTTACACAAGGGAGAAAATTATAAAGATCAGAGCAGAAATCATTGCAATGGAGAATAAGAGAATGATACCAAAAAATCAATGAATCGAGGAGTTGGTTTTAGAAATACATAAAATCAATAAACCCTTAGCCAACCTTGTCAAAAAAAGGAAATTAAATGATCAAATCCATGCAATTAGGAACAAAAAAGGTAAAGTCACAACAGATCCAGCAGAAATCCAGAGAATCATCAATACCTACTTTAAGAACCAGTACTCCAATAGAATGGAGAGCACAGAAGAAATGGACAGATTTCTAGATATATATGAATTACCAAGGTTGAACTATGAAGATAAAAAAAATATTCTAATCACCCCAATTACAGTGAAATTAAAAATGTAATTAAAAATTTACCAATGAAGAAAGCCCTGGTCCTGATGGCTTCACTGATGAATTCTATAAAACATTTAGAGAAGAACTAATGCCACTACTCTTTAAACTTTCCTGTGAAATTGAAAGAAAACTAATACTTCCAAATTCATTCCTGGAAGCAAATGTTACTTTGATTCCAAAACCAGGGAAATATCCAACCAAAAAAGAGAACAGACCAATCTCCCTAATGAACATAGATGCAAAAATCCTCAATAAGATACTGGCAACAGACTACAGAGGGTCATCAATAAGATTATGCACTCTGACCAAGTCAGATTTATTCCAGGGATGCAAGGATGGTTCAACATATGTAAATCAATATATGTAATACACTATATTAACAAGGTCAAGGATAAAAACCATATGATCATCTCAATAGGTTCTGAAAAAGCATGTGACAAAATTCAACACCCATTCATAAAAGCCCTGCAGAAAATTGGAATAGATGGTCTTTATCTCAATTTGATAAAGGCTATCTATGAAAACCCAATAGCCAACATCATACTAAATGGTCAAAAACTGAAAACCTTCACACTAAAATCAGGAACAAGATGAGGGTGTCCACTGTCACCACTTCTGTTCAATATGGTTCTGGAAACATTAGCCACAGCAATTAGGCAAAGAGAAAGAAATGAAGGCAATAAAGATAGGAAAGGAAGAAGTTAAACTGTCATTATTTGCTGAAGGTACAATACTCTACATAGAAGACCCAAGAAAATTGTCAAAAGACTTCTAGGCTTAATTGACAGATTTAGTAGAGTAGCTGGATACGAGGTAAACACTCTAAAATTAATAGCCTTCTTGTACACAAATAACAGACTCATTGTGAGTGAAATTAGGGGAATAATCCCTTTCACAATAGCATCCAAAAAAATGAAATACCTAGGAAGCAGTCTAACAAAGGAAACAAAAGACCTCTACATTGAGAACTACAACACTCTGAAAAACTAGATCAAAGAGTACATAAGAAAATGGAAAGACATCCCTTGTTCCTGGGTAGGAAGAAACAATATAGTGAAAATGGCCATACTTCCAAAACTGCTATGCAGATCCAATGCAATCCCTATTGAAATTCCAGCAGTATATTTCACAGAACTAGAGAAAACAATCCAAAATTCATTTGGAATCAGAAGAGACCTAGAATAGCAAAAGCAATTCTAGGCAACAGTGACATGGCAGAGGGTATCACAGTCCTCAACTTGAAACGATAGACAAAGCTACTGTGATAAAAACAGCATGGTACTAGCAAAGAAACAGACCCAAATATCAGTGGAATAGATTAGAAGATGCAGAAACAACTCCAGACATACTCAGCTACCTCATCTTTGACAAAGGATCCTACCATCTTCAGTAGAGGAAAGATAGACTCTTTAATAATTGTTGTTGGAAAAACTGGATTTCAACCTGCCAAAGATTAAAACCAGATCCCTATCTTTCACCATGCACTAAATTAAAGGGAAATTAAAAAGTCAATTAAATATCCCAGAACCGGGAGATGCTAGTACACCATGCAACCGGTAGAAATAATTGCAACCAATACATAGCATCATTAAATTTCAGATTACTGAAGGACAAAGAAGAGCAGCTCAGGGCCGGAGATTTAGCTCAGTGGTTCTGCTGCCTGCCTCTCAAGCGCAAGGACCCAAGTTCAATCCCCAGTACAAAAAAAGAAGAGTAGCTCAAAACTGGCCAAGAGGAAACAATGAACAGCTCCCATCTAAAGCTACAATGATTAAAATCAGCATCAGGCTAATAACAACACGAGAGAGTCAGGAACCATGGAGCGATGCCTTCGAATTTTGAGGGACAATTTACATCCCCATTACCTGCGGGTTCACTATTTGCAAATCTGCCCATTCACTAGACTGCATCTGCAACCCCAAAATCAATACTCCTGGTTCCTTCATGGGCACATGCAGAGAAGCGAATAATCTGAGTCGCCCCATGTGCACGACCCCCGCTGAGGCCAAGGAAGGCTGCGCTCGGCCTTTGTGGTTGGCTTGTTCTACAAATAGGCGCCCTCGTTTCAGTCCCTTTGTGTCACGCTTTCTGGTGCTTTTCATTGGGGAGGTCACTCTTTAAATGACCCCCAAGCTTAGTGCCAAAGTGGCTTCTGATGTTCCTAAGTACAGGAAGGCTGTGATCAGCCAGATGGAGAACACCGGCTCGTTGGATATGCCTTGTTCAGTGTAGATTATATACGTTTACAGTGTGCACTGCACAAGACATCCTTAGATGGAAACACATCAAACCAGGTCCTGGGTTGCCTGGCTGGTGAACATGTTGGGGCCGGAGTTCGCAGGCACCTAAACCTGAGAATCCCTCAAAAGCCACTGCAGTCTGATAATGCAGTGTTCATAAAGGCTTTATAGAACAGAAGAGCCCACTGTGGTTCTAATGTGAATTGTTTTTATTTTTTTAATTTATTATACGTCAATTTACGTAATGACTTTTCATTTTCAATACACAGTCCTATGAACTTTAGCCCATGTACAGATTTCTGTGACCACCAATCAGGATACAGAACACTTCCAGGACTCTCAAACCCCCTTCACCTTGAGCCCCAGTAACCACAGATCTGTTCCCTGTTGCTATCGTTTTGCCTTTCAGAGGGCTTCACATACAGAGAATCAAACCATATGCAACCACTGAAGACTGGTTTTTTACCAGCGTGATGTCTTTGAGAGTCATTCAACTTCTTCCACGTATCAATATCCACTTCTCTTTAATGTCTTGTGATAGTGCATCCAGCCTAGAATTTGAAATGTAAATCATCGATGAAGTATTAAAATGTGTAAGTTAAAATCTACCTCACTTGTATTTGTCACAAGAATCTACTAATCAAAAACACAAAACAAAATAGAATGGGGCTGGGGATATAGCTCAGTGGCAGAGCTCTTGCCTCACATGGGAAAGCCTTGGATTCCATCCCCAACCTCCCAAAAGAAGTAGGAAGGAGGAAATAAGCCACCTTGACAAAGACCCAAGATCTCTAAAATCAAGGACTCTCACATGCAGAAGACGCACAAGCAATCCCAGGATAAAGGGAAGACAGAATCCCAAGACGATCATTGCTCAGCAGCCCCAATTCAGACTGGAGTATCTTCTTTAAAGATACAAAATCAATAAAGGTCTTTATGTGCTTGAATAAAATGAGAGAAGGCACAACCGGTGGTTAATGATTCTGATGGAATTAATACATAGACAAGGAAGCAAACCAACAAAAGGACGTGTTTTTTTAACTCTAATGAAAACAAAAAGGTGTTCGGAAAAGGAAAAGTAAACTATATTATGTCTCAGCTGTGACTAGTATTTACCTACTGTAAACATTCAACATTTGTCTAAACATAATCATCCTCTAACTTCTTTGGGGCCTGAGAAATAGAGGTAAAAAGACCGCTCTTTCTTTCTTTCTTTCTTTCTTTCTTTTTGGCTGGGGATCAAACTTGGGACCTTGCTCTTTCTTTCTTTTTGGCTGGGGATCAAACTTGGGACCTTGCGCTTGCAAAGCAGGCGGTGGAACCACTGAACTAAATGCCCGGCCCAAGACTGCTCTTTTTTATAACAATTCTTGCTGAGTATTTAATTTTTTAAACTATACATCCTCATAATGTTGATAAAAATTACAACTAAAAATTTTACCAGAGTTCAATCCCATATATGGGGGCGGAGCAATAAAAAAAGGGAGAAAGAGCCGTTCTTAATAATATCATCATCATGCCTGGAGCCGTCTCTGACACATGTCGTTAAGTTTCCTTTTTTATATAAAGCCAATTCAAATTCGGAAAACTCATTAGCAACCTAAAGAATCTTAACAAATACGTGCCAAAAAGCAGTGTCAGGCTTCATTATGAACAGCACTGATGGGCTGTGGCCAGAAGGTGTTCCCACAGCTGGACACTCACTTCAACAGCGGGACTGCTGCTAAGTGTAGCGGTCAGGGATCGGAGGAGCTGCCTGGGATCACGGACTGATTTGTCAACTTGACTTGGGTAAAAGCTGCCCAGAAGATTGGTAAATTGTGGGTGTGTCGGTGGATGATTGACATTGTCAGCAACAAATTGAGGGGGAAGACTTGCGCTGGACGTGCGTGGCACCAACCAATAAGCCTGCAGCTTGGAGAGAATGAAAAGGAGAGGAGAAGGAAATATTCTTTTGCAGAAGAACTTCTGACTTCACCATTGCCTTTGGATGTTATTCTTAGTTCCTTTGGCCTTCCAGTAGCCAACAGATCAACCACTGCAATATACTGTATGTAATAAGTCCTAGAAAACAGCCATATCTAGGAACAATGTTTAGGGAAGAGATCCTAACTCAACTGAGGATATCATGAAAGAGGCCTCACATAAAGGATTCCTGAGCTCGTGTCCTTCCAAAAGACTCACACCAGTGACTGCAGTGAGCTCCCAGGCCTTCGACCTTGAACGCTACCCAGGTCCTTTCTCCAGTACTTAGGTGGCCATTTTGGATTCTTGGGGCCCTGATCCGGCAGACAGCCGCTGGGACTCTTCCACTTCTGAGCTTGTGAGCCTACCTAATAAATCCCTGCTTAATCCTACATATTTTACACTGATTCTGTTCCGCTAGAGAACCCTAATACACTGCTGGGAACTTTGTACTTCAGCTGCCCAAAGATCAAGATGCCTACGCCAACTCCAGGTAGTGCCCCCATTTTTGTCTTTGCATAATATAGTTTTGCCTGCACTCTTTCATCTGTACCTTTTGAATGGAATCAAGCTAGATGCAGGGAACTGATCTAACCATCCCTGTAATGTTCTCACCAGTGAATGTTTCATCATTATTGTGAAATATATGATACTCCATCTATAAGTTTGATTGGACTTGCAAGCCATTTGCATTATCACAAAAATAATACATTTATAAGTGAAAGAAAAAGAAATGCTTACTCATGGAGCTTTTAAATGAACTGTTAGTCCTGGATACTTCTGGAACGTTATTTAAAAATATTTTTACATTTTTATATAGCCTCCTTTTGCTAATGTGCTTTGCATTGGTTGTGTTTATCAAATATGTGACAAGATCATCCATCAAAAGACTTAAACAGGAAGTGTGTACAGTCACTGTAAGCATAACATCTGACACAGGAAAATTGTGTCCATGTAAACAAGATCAAGTTTCTCATGTAAAAGTCCAAAAAAAAAAAAGCTTCATGTAAAAGGCATCTCTAAAAGCATGTTCCTTATGTATTTCTAGAAAAGGAAATGAGATTTTTTTTTTTCTGTATAGTCTGAGGCTGGGCACAGAAAAAAAGCTAGTCCTGACCAGTGTAGCCAGTCCAAGGGCTCTAGTAAGCCCAGGCCTGTACACCTACAGGAAGAACTGAGGGCATATGTATCTGAACACATCCCTGAGAAAAGCTTTCTTGTAGCCAACAAATCAACAACTACAATATCCTGTAGCAAGCCCTAGAAAACAGACATGTCTAGATTCAGTGTTCAGGGAAGAGATACTAAATCAACTTAGAACATCCTGAAAGAGTTCTCATATAATAGGCTCTGGAGCTCAAATGGAAAAAAATAGAAGTGATCTTGGGAGACCAGATGAGAAACAAAACTTCACCGCAGGAGGCAGGGGAGGACAGAATATACATGAATGTACAGAAGCTAGAAGAAGCTTCAAAAAATCCAATATAGTAGGAAGCACGGCTACATGAGTCACGTGATTACCACCTATGACCACTGGGGAGGCTACGGCAAACATTACGTGGAAGGAGGGATCCATTCACAAAAGGAAGGTCAGTGGGGGGAGGGGCGGACCACTAAATGTAGAAGAACCTTGAACCTGACACCTGGTAGTGCCCGTAATCCCAGCACTCAATGGCTGAGGCAGGAGGATTGCAAGTTCAAGACCAGCCTGGGATATACAGCAAGTCGTCGTCTCATGAAGAAGGGGGGATGATGGGGAGGAAAGGAGGGGGAGAGAAAGACAAGAAAGAAGGAAAGAAGGAACCCTTTCCAAGACAAAGACAGCTACCTGCCTACTGAAATGTGTCCCCGTCCCACCCATAGAGTTGCAGCTGACCACATTTCCTAGCCCCGCTTCCTTGCACTCAGTTGCATCATGTGGCTGAATTCCACCAATCAGGCTGAAGTGGGAAATAAGCACAAGAATGGGGTGACCTTCTAAGGCCCTTGAAGGAGAATATCCCACTGATAGAAGCACCTGCCTCAGACAACTGCTGACAATGAGAAATGAGAACCTATGCCTTTGATCTTTTGTTACTTGGGTACTTTTGATTTTAGCAGCCAGTATGGACCTAAAATACTTCCCAGGATATTTTAATGAAAATGGAGATTATCAAAAAAATTGATAGAGGTGAATATGACTGAATGGCTTATGAATGTGGATGGATAAGGAGCATTTAAAAGTTATCAAGGCTTCAAGATTTGACCCCATAATTAGACTGTAGGAAATTAGTCTACAGATATAGTCTCATATACAGATAAAGATACAGGTATAAATATAAATATTAATTGCACCTGCATGTTTAGTAACAAAAACAAACTAAGCATCCAGTAATGGAAGTTGCTTAAGTAAATGTTAGTATATGTGTTTATATACAGTAGGAAGCTAAGCTTTTCCTATATCCATAAGGCAAATCTACATGCACTTACAAGCAATGTTTTCTAAGATACATTAGTATGCAAAAAAGTAGCATACAGTAGGGGAAAGGGAATAAGGGAAAAGAGAAAATACGACAAAATGAAAAAATGGAACTAAAGTGTTTGTAAATGGGGAGGGGAGGAGGGGGTGAAGGGAGGGCAGGGACAAGGGGAAAAAATGAGAACCAAGACCTGTCAAGTAAAGGTACAAGATCCCAATAATGAATGTAATTGTACTGTATACCAAAAATGTACCAATATACTCAATAAAAGAAAAAAAGTAGCATACAGAATGTTGCTTGCATTATGATGATTTGAAAAATGATAATAATAATAATATAATACATAGGTCTTATAAAGACCTATCTTATTATTCTTATAAAGAATATCCAATACACTATTAGCAGCAGAAGAGCAGCTGGAGGGCTGGAGAAATCTAAAGTGGGGCCTGCTATTTATTGTGCACCATTTCTACTGCATGGATATTTCCATGTTGGTGCATTAATTATAGAAAAAATCAGGCCTGTACATATTCACTCGTATGAGGTTACCTGAGGGAACTGTGAAATCACAGGTGTGTGTGCCGCCTGGGTCAGGAGCCAGGCAAGAGTCCAAGGCAGTTCTCATCAAAATAACTGGTTGTGTACCCACCACTTAATACTCAACAGGTTCAGTCTTGTCCCTATCCCGTGACAGACAGCTGAGCCCTTAAGTTTCCAGTCTTTCTTCCTTGACATTTACATTTATGAAAAGGATTGCAGGCAGTTGCTAGTGGCGATATGGAACCAGCTTTGGAATAGAAACTTCCCCTGGTTCCCTCCCAAGATTTTGCATGAGGATTCAGGGAAGTGAGGAGGAACCTGTTAGAGTCCCCCAAAGCGCGCCTCCCTGCAGTGCAGGCCTGGACCACACTTCCGAGATTCCACGCCAGTCCGTCCACCTAGGTGGCGCCCAAGCGCGTGTGACCACAAGCTCCCTGGGAGAAGCTGAGTGCTCTGAGGGTAGGGACCATGCAGCATGATTAGGATGCCAAGACTAAAATGACAAACTTCACACTCCTTCACCTCGCTCTGCCAGCCAGGGCTCAGCCAGGAAATAAAAAAGCAACTGCAAATTTCAGTCAGTATCACTCAGGGAGCTTGATATGTGATGATGGAAGAGGAGAAAGCCAAGTGGGATACTGAAGCCCCCAGAGATTCGTAATACCTGGAAGACACTGCCTTCCTTCTCCAGGGAAGGGAGAGAGGAGGGAAATCAAGAGAAAGCAGATGTTTTTGGAGACATGAACAGGGCAGAAGCTGCAGGCCCATCCTGCAGGATCTGGAGCTGGGGAAAAGATGCAGCCAGTGCCACCAAAACGGAATGCTCTGGACTCTCCCTTCCATCCACCGGGCAGGCCCATCAGAAAGCCGGGAGACCAGAAAACAGAGGCAAAGGTGGGCTCCTGGGGCATGGAGAGCTGGCAACAGACTCCAGACCAGCCCACTAGCCTTGGTTCAATTTATGGTTGAAAACTGAGGCCACGATTTCCCAAAATACTTTTTTGAGTGGAGAGGCTGGTGACACAAGTACTTTTGAGAAGGGAAAGTCCTGAATTAGAATTATTGTTATCCTTTGTCTAGGAAAATATGCAAGATTTAAGCTTACCATCTACCGTAAAATGTAAATGGAACCTATAATTTTCTGTATGACTATCATACCACGCTTTTGTCTGTATGTTTACTAAGAAGGAAAACATACTCCCTTGAAGTACTTAGTGGCTTACCTTCTTAGTTATCTTCCAAAGCAAACTTCATACCATTTATTCATTCATCCATCCAACCACCCATCTTCTACATACCAGGCAAGGTTATAGATGCTGATATACAGGAAGAAAATAAACAAAATCTCCTGCCTTGAGCATTTTAATTTTAGTGTACTGTGAGTGTTTACTCTAGAATACAACATTTGTTCCAATGTTTACCAACAGAAAAACAAATTTGTTCACTTGAAATTAGAAACTCTTTTGTTTATAACTCTTTTGTTACGCAGAATACTTTTGCCCACAAAACTATGGAAATCAACTCAGCCACTATATCCTCAATATTCTTGTTTTGTTCTATTTTGTTTGTTTTGTTGAGATAGAGTCTCTCTATGTAGCTCAGGCTGGTCTCAAACTTACAGAGATCCTCCTGCCTCAGCCTCCCAATCCTGGGATTATAGGCATGAGCCACCATGCCCAGCTTCCTCAGTATTCATGTAATGGCCAATAACGCCAGGAGAAAGAAAAAGCTGCATTCCCTCTGTATAGTGTTCTATGTAACTTAAGAAAGTATTCAGAAGTCTGTTGCCAGAAATTATTTAGGGAAGGAAAAAATAATTCTGAGATTGAGCAGTTTAGTTAGATACCAAGAAGGAATGTGGTGGTGGGGAGGCACTTTACATAAGCGGTAAGAAAGTCTCTGAGAAATGACACTGAGCATGACCCCAACCACCTGCCCGACGTAGCGACCCTGGGAAGGAAGAGCTGGACTTTAAACTGTGTATCTGGGCTGAACAACATGGGGAGAATAATGAAATTCACAGCGGGACTGGAGGATAACAGGCAACTCCTCTAGGGCCCGTCCCCACCCCATCTCCACGCAGCTACCCCCCAAGCTCTTCCCCACCTCACCACAGCCTCCAGCACATCCTGTTTTATGGTCCTCGGACGTCTTTTCATGATCTAAAGCTGCATTGCTCAGATGATTACAGTTGCAAGACAGCGATAATGCTGAGAAGAAAATCCAAGTCCAGTGACGTTGTCCTTATATGATCGTCACAGAGGGCGCTCACCAAAACGTAGGTGGCAGAGGTCAGGCATTGCACAGGACCAACTCAGCTCATGGCTTTGCAATAATCCCTTAGGAAGCAAGAGTACACTTTAAAACAACAGTAAAAGGGGTAGTAAATAATCGGTTAGCAGTCATTCGTTGTCATTATCCAGTATTATGCACTGCGTTAACTGTACATGCTACACTCTCGTACACACGACTGGCAAGGCAGCAGGTTTGTTACACGACCTTTGGGGTCAGCAGCTGACAGGACTCGCTCGGTTCCCTCATTAACGTTTGGTCCACGGCCGTTTATGTGGTCTGTTACACCCCAGAACAGCACCAGGCAGACGTTAAGGGCTGCCCCCTTGTCTCTAGAGGAAAGCCAGCCCTGTATTTGGGTGCCTGGCACCCTGCAAATATTTATACATACGCAACTGCTGGAGCAATAAACAAACTCCTAAAGAAAGCAGCAGGGGAAGTTCTGTTAGTGATCAGCCATACATGGGACACAGCATATGGGGGCCCGTTATACAGGAGGCAAGAGAATTCACCACGATCAGAATGAGAAGACTTTGTTCCAAACAGAGCATCCTGTCAAGAGGGACCACGTGTGGATTTCTGAGAGGAATCCCAGCATCAGGGTGAGAGAACGGGTTTTCATTTTCATGGTTCTAGGAAGGTTTGCACTGAATGACATCCCTAGCTCTTTCTAAAAAAAATTTTTTTTAGATGTTGAGAGAGGATCTCACTTACTAGGTAGTTTGTGCAGACTGCCTCAGCCTCCCAGAAATGCTGGGATCACACGTGTGTGTCTTCACACGCAGCTGAGATTGGAGCTGTTTTGTTTTTTGTTTCATAAGGGATGGAGATGTGAGAGAGGGTGTGAAGTAATTGCAGATATCTCAGAAGTGCATTTTCTGGGGTATCTTCTTCTGGCTAATCTTCCAGGAGCACCTGCTTCGTATGCAAAGTTGCACATCAAAGCTGCAAACTGACAAGGCTATTTATATTCTTCTGCCTGGGAAGGCCCCTTCTCACTGGGTGAAAGCTATTTTTATCCCATGCTGGTTTTCGTTTTGGTCAGGGTCCCTGTGCTATGCCTACTTAGAACACCGAGGGCAGGCTTGGTCTACACAGAATTTTGCTGTGGTGAGTTTTAACCCTTTTGTTGCCGATGAATAATCACTACAATCTTTGCTGAGAACCGGCCTTGTGTCCAGCTCCGGGCCAAGTCAGTGGGAAGTCCGTGAAGGAAAGAGAGGTTTGTTTTTTTTTATTTGTTTGTTTGTTAATCCTCGGTTTCACGGGAGCTTATTGAAGGGAAAGGAAAGGAGGAAACAAAATACAAGAAAATTATACCTGTCTAGAGAGACAGCTATCCACACACATAGTACAGGTACTGGTGTTGTGTTGGAATTAGCAAATTCTAGGAAAAATAAAGCAGACAGGAGGGAGACTGAGGGTGGAGGGGCTGCAGTATTACCACGGGCCAGCCAGGGTCGGCCTCCCTAGGATTGTGAATCTGAATCAAGAGAAAAACGGGTGAGGGCGGTGGCAAGTGGACGCTGGCAGAGGGAAAAGCCAAAGGTCCCGAGGCTGGAGCGAGGGTTCAAAGATGGGCAGGGAGCCCCTGAGCTTGGAGGGGAAAGGAGCGAACAGAAACAGCTGAGGCTGGACGAGCAGGGCAGAGCGGACAGCGCAGTGTGCACCCCGAGGCACGTCAGGGACCCATCCGGGAACTCAGAAATGCTCGCTCTCAGGCCCCTCTCCGACCTCCCGAATCAAACGCCGGGGTGGGCCCGCAGTCTGCGTACTAAGAAGCCTCAACCTGGCGACTGTGGCGCGCGAGGAAGTTGGGGGCCCCCTGGGGCAGGGACCCCGCGGCGTCAGGATCGGTCGTTACTCTCGGCACGCCCAGGACCACGGCCGGCTATTGCCCGGGCTGGGAGGGCAGGGACCCGCA
>NW_022900934.1:9642117-9666565 GCF_012274545.1 Fukomys damarensis
ACCCCTGGGCTTTCCCGCCCCGCCGGGCGGAGTCTGGGACGCGGGAGGGAGGGAGCTCAGCGGGTAACCAGGGCAACCCGGAGGGGAAAACTTCTGCCTGGGCGGTTCGGGTTTGGAGCCCGAGGGCTGGAGATCTCGCCGGCGCGTTGCGGAACCTTCCCGACCCTAGAGGCCGGGGTCTGCGTGGGCAGCGGAGTGGTGGCCGCTTTCTTTGAGTTTGGGGTGTATTTTAATTTTTCTAGTGAGGGCATCACCCTTTTTCAAGCCCAGGCTCTCGCCTCCCACCTACCCGGCCCATCGTGTCCCAGTGTGCTGTCCGGGGACAGAGCGATCGCACAACGGCCACCTGGCAGCCTGAGCGCGTGTGGGAAAAAAAAGAGGAAAATCCTCTTGCAGCGCGGAGGGCCCCGCCCAGCTGACCCCGGGGGCGGGGCGGGGCATCTTGCGGTTCTTCGCCACCTCCTGGGCGATGCTGAGCTGCAGGAGTAGGAGAAGGCCTGGTGGGGGCTTGGCAGAGCCCTGGTGTACCAGAAGTGCTCGGCTGGGCATCTGCTACCGTCCGGCCTGTCGGAGACCGGCGCTCCGAAGCGCCTTATGAAAAACACAGATTTCCCCAAAAAATCCCAGCCTCCCCACTCCATTGGGACTCACTGTCTCCTCGGAGGGTGCACTAATGTCCGTGTGGAAAGAGTATCTGACCCCACCAGGTGAGGTGTCTGGGAAAGCGGGTGGGTGGGGCCTTGCTGGCCTGGACAAGCATCTCACTGAATCTTCTCAGTGACCCCCCGCCCCGGAAATAGAAACCACTCTTCTCATTTGAGAGGAGAAAACCCTAAGCCCAAAGTCACAGTGGGTGACAGTGTGAGGGTCCCAAGGAAGGTATAGGTCATGACTTGGGCGTGTCCCACCCACAACCGCCCCCATTCTTTGGTATTCGAACCCTCTCATCTGGGTATCACAACCCTGTCCCCTGATTAAGGAAACTTCACCCATGCCAAGCACTTTCTTTCTCCCAGCCTTGGTTTCCTGTTGCTTTCATGGCAGCTCATTAGCTACAGGGAGGCTTCGAGTCACAAGCAAAGGATGCGTTTCCTCTGTCCACCCATGTCCAAGGCCGTAGGGCACGGGGTCTCTTCGAGGGGACACAGCCCAGGGCCTCTCCTTAGCTGGTCAGTCCGATTGTATTCCACACAGAAACTTCTTGTCTTAGACCTGGGCAAGCTCGGTCACGACATAAATATGTCTTCAGAAACCGACACTGCATGGACACCTGACATACACGCACAAAAGTAACCTTGTCTCATACAGAAACTTCTTGTCTTAGACCTGGGCAAGCTCGGTCACGACATAAATATGTCTTCAGAAACCGACACTGCATGGACACCTGACATACACGCACAAAAGTAACCTTGTCTCATTAGCAGAAACTTCTTGTCTTAGACCTGGGCAAGCTCGGTCACGACATAAATATAAGTCTTCAGAAACCGACACTGCATGGACACCTGACATACACGCACAAAAGTAACCTTGTCTCATTTAACTTGGGGTGAAAATGGAAATCGCGTAAATATTGTAGCAGGGATTATATGGAATGATGTTTTTCCATTAAATCTATCTATACAGAGATTTTAATGATAGAGCACCATGTTTATATAATACCTATGTAGGGAAAAGATTAGTTTACAATGCACTATGATCATATGCAATTTTTAGGTGTGATGAAAATAAAATATTTTGTAATGTTTATGGGAGTTTAGATGGAATAATTATAAGTATTTTCGCTACTGTTTCTTCATGTTTCTCCCATTTTTTTTATAAACATGAGCTTTCTTATAATAATACAAAAAATATAAATAAAAATTAAGATTCTCATATGAAAGACTTACTAATTCTATTACCTTAGTTAAGTAACATCTATATAATACTTTCTAATATGGCACCAGATGCTGTCCGAAGTGCTTTGCAAATATTAACTCTTGGTGTCATTACTGAAGGGCAATAATGTTCCTGTCAGGAATGAATTTTAGCTATAAGTAACAGAAACCTGAACTGCAGTGGCCTGAAAAGAAGTCTGGAATTGGTTGATACCAAGGTAGAATTAGAGGATCAATGAAAGCAAGTCCAGATGGATAGAGATCTTAGTATTTTCCTCATAGTTACAAGATGGCTGCAGAAGCTCTAACATCATGTCTGCATTGAAAACCAAAAGAAGAGGGAACAGTGCCAGCTCATTCTGCTCCCTTTTTACAATGAGTTCCAAACTTTTTCCCAGAAACTCTTCTAGCTGTGCGCTGGAGGGATTCACAGGCCACAATTACTTGGACTAGTGGTTCTCGTGGTAGTGGGGTATTTGGAAAGATAAAGGATCAGTTTTTGTAATGACCTTTCAGTTGGGGCAGGAGAGGCTGCTGGTCTGTCCTGCAGATTGCAAGGCAGCCTTCCTCATCAAAAGCTGTCTTGCAAAAGATACCCACTGAGACTGCCACCTACTACTTGGACCTGAGTAACTGCAGGTTCAAACAGAATCAGGGCTCTGTGTGTGAGAAGGAAGAGGGAGGTGGAAAGAGTATTGGCCCGACACCAGCCTGTCTGCCCTGATCCCTGCCGCGACTCCTGTTTGCGAGGTTCCTGAGAGCTGCTCGAATTAATCTGTGACTTCCCTTTGTCCCGTGGAGTTCCGGGCAGCACGACGGTGCTGGTGGAGCTGACCCCCGACATCCACATCTGCGGCATCTGCAAGCAGCAGTTTAACAACCTGGACGCCTTCGTGGCCCACAAGCAGAGCGGCTGCCAGCTGACCGGCGCTTCTGGGACAGCCCCCAGCACGGTCCAGTTTGTATCAGAGGAGACGGTGCCGGCCACCCAGACGCAGACCACTACCAGAACCATCACCTCCGAGACCCAGACCATCACAGGTACCACCGGGGGCTCGGGGTGAGAGGAGGCCTGGATGCAGCCCAGACACCTCCGTGGAACTTGTTGGAATACCTTCCCAGGGCCCACCCCCTAGGCTCGCTGACCCATTAGTTTTAATGAGCTCTGCCGGGACGCCAGCTGGCCAGCCAGGCCTGGGAGCTGCTAGGCTACAACTGCACTAGTGGTTCAAGGTGTTGTCACTTGGGAAGCAAGACAGACAAAAACCGGGTTTCTAAAACAAAACTCTGTCCACTAAGAAAAAAAAGAGTAGCACTGCAATAAAACAAGGGGTGTTGGGGTGGTAGGAGTATGTGTGAGCCTGGGTTTTCGTGACTTTTGTGAAGGGACAGAAGACATCGTGATTTGTTTTCTAAATCTACAAATCTGCGTTGGTGTTATCTTTCCTTTTGCCGTTGACCAGGAACAAGCCCGTCCCACGCCTCTTCTCCGTTGTGTCCGCCTAACCTGTCAAAGTTGAGAGATCAAGATTTTTAACACACAAAATGAGGCTGCAGGAGTTCCGGAATAAATACACCCAGACATACACACACACGTGCACAGATAACACGCCTGTGCTCACGCTTCTACCCTTCTGCCTGTGTCACGTGTCCGAGGGGACCAGGAACCCATTTATGAGCTGCTGTAGTGCGTGGGGATATTTAAAACCAGTGCTGGGCCTCACAGGGAAATGCAGAAATGTACTCTTTACGTAAAGGCCTGCAAATTTAAGTTTTATAAATATTTTGAAGTGCTTACCAAAGAAGGTGGGCTGTAGACAGACTCCCTGCCCAAGAAAAAGAACCATAAATGTGATTGCAAAAAGAGTTGTATTTTTTCCAAAGTGAAAAAAAGAATCGAAAGACAAACTTGGGGGGGAAAGCAGCAGGTATGACTAACCTAACCTAACATCCTTCATATACTGTACAAAGAACTCAAATACAGTGCGAGCACACACACACACACACACACACACATAAAAAAAGAACCAAGTGATCATACCCTTAAGGGCAACAGGTGATACACAGGAGCCACTGAGCACCAAAGCACACGCCCTGCCAGGTACTGTTCCTCCTGCCTGAAGCCGACTTGCTTCTCCATGATGGCAGGGCTCAGCTGAAGGCATTTCCTCAGAGTTCATCGCTGACACCGCACGCACTCACACGCACACAGGTCCCTTGCTATCACTAGGTGGTTATTGGAGATGCCCAGTTAAAGTCTGTCCCCATCACTGACTGGTGGGTACCATGAGGACAGGGCCGAAGCCCTCTTGTGGGCTGGCACCCATCCTGCACCTAGAAAGACCCTGGCACGAGGCACACCTACCCGCTGAGTGTGAACAGCTGTCAGTGTCACCTCCACTGGGGAAGCCGCTTCCCCGTCCTCCCTCCTGGTCCGTTGCTCGGGATGCCTGAGGTTGGTCCTCTCTGTGCCCAGCCAACAGAGGTGTCTCCTGCCCAGCACAGAGAGAGATGTAAGGTCCAGAGCTGGGCTGCTGGATTCGCACCCTGCCCACTGCCTGCTGGCCCCATCCTGTGGGCAGGTCCTTCTCCGCCCACTGAACAAGTCATTCATTATGGAGTCACTGGCCCTGCCAGAATGGTCCCTGATTAATGCAGAGACTGTGAGCGGGTGGAGAACAGGCAACACCGTCTGCCTAAGTTTTGCCACTGCTTGACTCAGCCTCTGAGCCATGCCAGCCGAACAGGCAGAAATCCTGCTTTCCTTTCCCTTTTACACCCAGGTGGTTTTCTGGGTCCAACTTGCCCGCACTTTTAGGCATCACTGTTCCCTGAGCTGTCTGTTCCCAGACCTGTGTGTGGGCCAGCACCCCAGGAGCGCACTGAGACACCGGGGCCCAGGCTGCCCCTGCACAATCCGCTCCCCGGGAGAGGCTGAGGGTCTGCATTTCTAACCAGCTGGGTACCCAGGTCTCACGCCCTGCCTGCGGCTGCACCGATTCTTCCAGATGCCCTCCGGAGTTATTTTCTAGGCTTGTTTGTCCTCGGTTCAGCCCAAATTACTAAGGAATTTAGGCTCCTATTCCAAAGGAATAGGAATCCTCACTCACCTCCTATTCCTAAGTCTCCCCTGCGCCCAGTGCTTGTGGTGCAGGAGGTGACGGTTATTCTCTGCACTCTGGCTTTGAAAGCTGCCTATTGTTTGGCCTGTACATTAAGAACTTTCTCATGAAAGAAGTAAAACTTGATAGTGATGCTGCTGAAAAAAATGGGCAGCCCTCGCGCATTTGCAAAGTTCATGGGTTAAAATCATGGGACTTTGGCATCGGGTCCCTGAGTTTTTGGTTTGGTCTGGTCTGGGTTTCTCACAGTGCCGGGGCTGGAATCCAGGGCCTGTACCTGCTAGGCAAGTGTTCCGCCACAGAGCTACCCCGCCACCCCGAAGCCAGGTCTCTAAGTTTGAATCTTGGCCGATCCTTAGGAGCCACACTATGCTGCTGCCAAGTTACGAGAGCCCTCAGTGTCTCATTTTAACACTGGGACAAGGATAAGTAGAGAGGCAACAGGGTTTGTTAGGAGTCTGTGTTCCTGGGACAGGCTGCCTGCGATGGAATCCTGAGTAGGACCCTTGTGAGCCTCACGACCTAGGGCACATGACTTACAGGCTGTGATTCCACTTTCCCCACAGTGACACCAGCGACTTAAAGGAGTTTTGATTCGGTCCACGGTTTCAGGGGATTCGGTCCATGGTTGGCTGGCTGCAAAGGAGGCACATCGTGGTGGAAGGGCACGGTAGAGCACAGGTGCTTAGCTTAGTCCATAGCACTGTGACACAGAGCCAGGAAACGCCAGAGAGGAGAGGCCTGGGAACCAGATACAGCACCTAAGGCCGTCCTCCAGGATCTACCCAGACGTGCCCATGGATGTGCCTCACTAACCCCCTGGGCATCTCTTAAGCAGCCCGGTTGGCACAGGATTCATAGTCAACACGTAGTGGGGAGAGGGTAGCGGGAAAGCCGGAAGCTGGGCTGCGCTCTTCCGGTCCACATGAACAGTGTCTGAATGGCAGCATCAGACCAGGCCACGTTATGACCACCTGGCCGCGTCCAAGTCTAGAAAGAAAGAGGACATCATCCACCTTCCCTGCTCCTCTTAACCTCAGTGATGGCTAGGTCTTTACCTGTTAAAACTTTAGCTCATACTGGTTCACTTGCGTCCCCAAAAGCCCCTATTTCAGGCTTTCCTAAGTCTCCCCCAAAAGCTCCCAACACAAGCCCCAAACCTAGAGTAAGCTCTCCAGAGTTCCGTGGCGCAAGGTTCCTTCGTTGCAGTGATGAATAAACTGATACAACTACTGGTGTGTCCTGGTCGTCTTTGACCAGAGAACAGTGACGCAGGGAAGGCCAGGCCACCTAATTGATTTTGAAAACGTTCAGAAAGAATCTCAAGATTCAATTTGGCCGTGAGCCCCAAATAAGTAGTTTAATGTCTAGTTCACTAGACTGTAAATCTCCCTGCAAGTAGGGACCCAGAGAGTCTTGCTTTCTGCCCATGACACCAGGCCTGATACAAGGTAGGCATTCGATAAAACTGTCCTGGCATGAGGGCAGGAAAGGGCTTCTGTAGGGAATAAATGGGTTAAAGTGCAGAAAGCATTGAGGCATGGCACCCACCCCTTACAGGGACCCCAGAAAAGACAGTTTGGGGGTAATTGTGCATCTGAGGTCACAGAGACATTTGCCCCTAGAGAAGTCCAAGCCCCTCACTTGATCACGTGATGTACAAGCCCAGCTACTTGTGGTAAGTGCAGCATAAAGGTGCAAAGAGTTCACAGCACATCTGTCCCAACCAGGAGAGCCAGAGGAAAAGAACTGAATGTGATCAAATATATGATAGGCCTTGAAAGACAAGGATATGAACCCATCCAGCCACTCCCAGGCTGGCTTCTAAGAGGAAGAGGCTGGGAAAGGGCCACGTCCAGTGGACCGGAGCAGGGGAGAGGAATTACACAATATCAGAGTGTGTGGTAGGAACTGTGCTTGAGCTTTGGCTTTTCTCCTGGAAAGTCGCTTAACGTGTCATTCAGTAAGACAGCGAGAAGGATCAGGCCATAGTGATGTGTCAGTTCACTTTTCAGTTGCTGAGACAAAATACCAGACTCATACAGCTTAAAGGAGGAGACATTTATGTGGTTCATAGTCTCAGAGGTTTTAGTTCATGGTCAGCTGGCTCCAAGGCAGAAACATCATAGTGGAAGGATGCAGTGGAAGAAAGTTGCTTAACTCACAGCATCCAGGAAGCAGAGTGCAGGAGGAGAGCCAGAGAGGAACAGGCCAGGGGCCGGATATGGGCCCCAGGATCATGACCCCATGCCTCTCCCTGACACACCCAGAAGCATGCTTTACACTCAAGCCAGGCATGTTGACGATGCAAATCAATTATCACAAACTATAATAGCTAATTATTCTGCTTGTGCTTTGTAGTTTCCAACGTATTTATACGAAGCAGTTTTTCATGGCCATACATTAGTTAAAATCATGATCAGCCCCATTGTATTCATGGTGAAACTGTGGCACAGGAGGATAAATAACCTGCCCAAGACAAAGGGACTGACAAGGACAGAAGGGAGCAGGACTGGGTCTCAAAGCCACACTTCCTGGTTGCAGAATCTTTTCTCTTAAAGCCACACCCACTGCCCTGGAGGTGAGTCGTCACTGCAGTGTGTTTCAGACTTATTCATGTGGAACAGCGGCTGGATGCATAGGTGAAATGCAGATCCCCCGGCCCCTCTTCCTGGGGATAATGCCCTAGTGAATTGAGCAGAGTCCTGGATGCTGAGCCAGCCTGGGAGTGGCTGGCTGGGTTAGTTCACGCGTCTTTTGTTCTTGTAACAACGTGAAACTAAAAGGACAGTTAAGATGTTTATCACCACCAGCCCCAGCGAGAGCAACAGGTGAGGCAGATGAGAGATCAGTTCCACAGCTCAAAGGTAACGATTTCTTTGCATGTTCTTGCCAAGCCCTGCGCCCCTCCGCAGACCCTCCGTCTTACCAAGCGCCATTAAATGTACTACGGCAGGACTGTGCAAGAGAACACTTGGGAAACTTCTTAGAGTACAGCCGTAAAGATCCCTACATCAGAATCTCTGGCATGATCAGTCTAAGGACTAGACCAGGAGAAGGGGGAGGAAGGAGGGAAATCTGTTGGCCGCAGCGTCTAGCACAGCAAAGTGCTTGATGGGTCTGAGGAATAAAAGAATCAAGAGTGGAAGGAAGAACGGGGCGTGGAGAGAATCTGTTCTAATCCTGTTTTTAATTTTCTCCTATTTGGAGGGTTCTCATGCTGGAAAGATTGATTATCTGATTGTCTGCCTAGAACAGACCCCTCCTGTGGCTCCAGTTCAAGCCAAAAGGGAGATTTTATTTAGAAGGTTTGAAAATGGTGGAGAATTGAGGGTAGAGATGCGGCTGGATCTTTTTGAAGAGATTGAACGGGAAGCTAGAAATGTATCAAGGCTTCCTAGACCCTCAGAGCTTAAAGAAGGGTCTTCCCACCACCACCTGGATCTCAGCACAACCCAGAACTACTGAATCGGAATCCACGTTTTAATGAGATCCCACGGTGGTCTGCGAGCCCATGGCCATTGCCAAAGTGTACTGCCCGCATGACTCGCCAAGGTGTGGACCTTCCTTCTTTCAGAAGGAAAGTCCACACCAAGCCCCAGCAGTGCTTTCTTCCACTTCCTAATTCCATGTAGTGAATCTGAGTGGCCCAGCTGCCATCGGGGGTCTGCTTCTAACCCAATCAGCAGTGTCAGAGGGGGCGTGGCCAGGGAATCCACCAATCAGCAGAGGCTCCAGTGACAGTAGGCCCCGAGAGCTGATTGGGAATGGGCAGACGCGCAAACCCTACTGAAGGGAAAGAGGTGGAGTCCTCCTCTAAAAGCACATTCCGAATTTGCAGTTGGGTTGCCTGCCTGGAAACCAAGAACCCTAAATAGTGATCTTAAGCAGGAAGTGCACTGGAGAAAAAAACAGAAAAAAGGCTCAAAAGTTTGGAATATAGGATGATGCACTAATATCCTTAATCTGTAAAGAACAAATCAGTGAAAAAAAATGGAAATTGCAATAGAAATGAGATCATAGCATAACAGGTAGTTCACCAAAGAAGGTATGCGAGTAGCGAATGGATGTAGAAAATGATTTCAACCTTGCTCATTGTCGAATAAGTGCAAGTTAAACTCAGGTGGCTCCACTTCGCCCAAATAATGTCTTCAGTAGCCAAGGAAAAAGAGAACATTTTCTGAAATGATCTTACAAATATGCATCACCAAGTAACAAACAGTTAAAGGACAGCTTTGGGGAAAAGGAACTAAAGTTCTGTGTGAGCCCAGCAGACTTAAGATGCCAATGACTACGAGTTTTAGAGGAAAAGATTTTGGTTTCCTATGGAATCCACCTGACATCTTCAAGCAGCATCAAGCCTGTGCTGTAAACCGAGCATACACACAACAGCCTCTCGGGTGCGCACCTGAGCACGTGGGAAAGACAGAGAAACCCCAAGGGCCAGTAGCCAGTGTGTGGGACTCCATGTGAGACCCATGTCAGCGCTGGGAATAAGTCCCTGACCTTTTTGCAAAAAGTTATAAATGAGGCCCCCACATAAGACCAGACAGACCCTTGCTCGTTTGCCCAGTGAAAGCAGGGCCAGAGGACGTTCTCCTGTGGGGACAGCGCATGCCCCTTGCAGGACACCCTTCCACCTACGGCCACGAGTCAGCCCCCTCAGCGGGTCCCACGTGCTGGGTTGTCTCGGCTGCCTTGACTTCAGCTTGGGTACCTGGATATTCCCCAAGGCCAATGCCATTTGCTACAGGAAATCTATGTACAAATGAATGAAAATCTGTCACTGCACGGAGTTCCTGTAATATCCGCTGATAACTGCCAGGAACTCACCGAGTGGCCCGTTCTCAGCTTATCTTCACCTCCTTGAATCTTGCTAAAATAATACGGCCTCATCCCTGAGGTCCCTGCTCACCTTCCCATTTTACCAGCAAAAAAAAAAAAAAAGCCTGAAAAGCAGAAAAGTGACCTATTCAAGGCCCAGCAGCTAATGAGTGGTGGAGACAAAACTGGTCCGAGGAGAATGAGCTCGGACCTGGGAACGTGTGGCCACTGCACCAACTCCCACGCAGACACAAAATTCCCGGCGGAAGTGCGGGTACCCAGCAGCCCCTTGTGAGCGAGGCCACCTGAAGGTTCTCCCGGGGGTGTCAGGATCCTGGGAAGAAGCCACGTGTGCGAGCAAGACTGAGAAAGCTGGCCGGGAGGCTGGAGCAGGCGTCGCCCATTGCTCTTAAGTTGCTATTGGGCTCCAGTCACCTGCAACAGAAGACGTAGTGTCATAGCAAATGCCGTCCAGTTAGGTGCAAATATCCCCTCTCTGAGGTCTTCCTGGACCACCCTATGTGGCCCTGCACCGCTCCCTGGACCCCTCTCTGCTTTATCTTTCTCCACGTATGTGGAGTAATACCAGCACCAGCTGATAAGCCAGAATGCCAGCCCCATGCAGACAGGGTTTTTAACCCTGTGGCTCACTGCCGTGCACCTAGAACAGTGCCTGGGACACAGGAGGTGCTCGGTATGTGCTGGATAAATTAATGCCCAATGACTGCAATCGTGGCAAGTCCACATGCCTGATCGCTCATCCTCACAGCAGCCCGAGGAGCCGGTGATGGAAACTGTCCCCATTCTCCAGGTGAAGAAACTGAGGCCAATCCTTGCTGGTGTGTTACTTCAGGGGACTCCCATGTTGTGTGTGATCCCCCGCCTCTGAAATGATCCCTGCCGTCGGGCACCTGACTCCCTTGGCCGGGTGTAACCTGCCCACACCCGATGCTGCGCACTGCCTCCCAGAACATGAAAAGCACAGGCCACAAAAGCAAAATTAAGCTGAGTGCAGTGGTCCATGCCTGTACTCCCAGCTATTCAGGAGGCTGAGGCAGGAAGACTGTAAGTAAGAGCCCAGTCTAGGCAACTTAGCAAGGCCATGTCTCAGAAACAGGCTGGGTTGTGACTCGGTGTGAATTCAGTCCAGATACTGGATGGGGAAGGGAGCAAAAAAGAGACAAGTGAGATTACATCGAACTTAACACTTGCTTGTTTCTTTGTTTTGAGACAGGGTCGCACTGCGTAGTCCAGGCTGGCCTTGAACTCACTATATAGAACTCTCAATGATCCTCCTGCCTCAGCCTCCTGAGTGCTGGGGTTACAGGTGTGTGCTACCACACCTGGTAAAACTTTAAAACTTCTGAGCATTGAAGAAAACAAGAGAGGAAAGAGGTAACTTGGGAAATAGGAGGAAACATTTGCAGATCATACGTCTGAGAATGGTGAATATCAAGCCTGACTTGCTCAGTCCGGGAATCTGATGCTAGTGGCAGCAGTCAGCGGGCGCACATCCTGTCCCTGGGGGGTCAGAGAGCCTGCCAAGGGCTGTGATGACGCTGAGAGCTCAGTGTCCCCTCTCGAGTCCATTCGGACTCAGCCACAGCCACGCCCTGCCCTACCACGGCTCCGTATGCTTTGCAAGAACCTCCTGATGTGGCCATGGGGATTATTCCTGTGTGCCGGGGAGGAAGCAGCTCAGGGTGTGTGTGCCGGATTCACCCATTTCGGAGGCGCATCTCACATCCGTGACATTGCTGTTGGCCAGCAGGCATCCACTAAAAAGTGTCCTGCAGCTCTTAGTCACATTCCTGTCCCTTGAGCCAAGCTGTGTACATTTTTGAAACAGTAGATTAACCGCTGGTTAAAACGTCTTCCCGACCAACGTGTGATGACACAGGCCTCTAAGGCCAGCACTTAGGGAGGCTGAGGCAGGATTGCAAGTTTGAATCCTGGCTGAGCAACTTAGGAAGACCCTGACTCAAAAAATAAAAGAGCTAGGGATGTAGCTCAGTGTAAAGGCCTTGTGGGTTCCATTCCTAAGACTGAAAAATAATCTTGCTGAATATTCATGGTGATTGGGGTTGAAAATGAAAAGTAACCACACACCTGGAAATGGGAACAGGAAGTCACTTTGATGTTACTGAAGCGAATGCTTGTTGTGGGAGAGTAATTTGAGGGTTGCCGCTGGGAAGTGTGAAGAGGGAGGTCCGTGGAGTGGCTCTCAAATGCCAGCGTGTGCCAGGGTCATCCAGGAAGCTCGGTAAAGCCCACATTGCTGGGTGCACCCAGGAGTGTGCGATCGGCAGCTTTGGGGTGTGGGCCAGGAACTTACCTTTGTAACAAGTTCCCAGGAGTCCGGTGCTGCCGAGCCAGGACCACATTTTGAGACCCAAGCAGAGTGTGTGAGACCCGGAAGGAACAATGGCCGAGCCTCCCAGTCCACAGAGACGTCACAGCCAGAGGCCAGTGCGGCCGATGCTTGCATCAGAGAGAGGCAGCCTGAAGACAGGGGGCAAAAGTCGGTCAGAATCTTTCAGCTGACTTTTTTAAAAGCCTCTTACCTTCCCGGCACATATTTTCACTGAGAAAAATGGAAACCACCAGTCTGCTTAAGACTAAGGGCTGTCAGAACGCAGGTGTTTAAATGCCACGTTGCTGAAGGTGCTGAAGGAGGCAGAGGTCAGGAACCTGGGTTTCTTGCAAATGGCCACAGACCAATGTGCACTCATGGTCCGGGGATTTAGCTCAGAGGTTCCGCCGCCTGCCTCACAAGCTCAAGGTCCGGAGTTCGATCCCCGGTACCAAAAAATCAGTAAATATAAAATAAAATATCTAAGGAATATTAAAGTATTGGGTCACAATGTGTTTAATTGGCAGGATTCTTACTGTATATAAAATAATGGTGCATCTTATCATCTGTAACCTCTTAGTTTCAAAGAAATACGGTATTTGAGGAGAAAATATAATCAGCACCTCACATTTGGAGGTGTGCATATTATAGCTTTGGGCAAAGCTGAAAATCAAAGTGCTGTTGGGCCTGTTGATTCAAATGCACACACTCTGTAAATCTAATGGCCAGCCAGGCATGGTGGTGCATGCCTGTAATCCCAGCACTCGGGAGGCTGAGGCAGGAGGATCGCTGTGAGTTCGAGACCACCCTGGGCTAATAATGAGCTCCAGGTCAGTCTCAACTACATAGTGAGACCCTGTCTCAAAAAAACAAACAAACAAAAAAAAAGAGTTGATGTTAGAGCTCTGGCTCAGCATCCGATTCCCTTGCTTTCTGCTTAGGTTACAAAATGGCTGCCACATCTTCACTCTGTCCACAAAGAGGAAGTCAGGCAGCCAGGGGAGCAACAATGAGCTTTCCATGGGCTGGGAATGTAGCTCAGTGTAACTCAGTGTTACAGGCCTTACCTAGCATGTGCAAGGCCTTGGCTTCAATCCTCAGCACCAGAAAAAAAAAAAAAAAATGAGCTTTCCTCAATTATTTCTCTTATTGCCCCTAATTAAAAAAAAAAAAAAAATCAGGAAAGACAACCCTTTACAGAAGCCCCAAATCAGACATTCTCCAACATCTCATTGGCCAGAATTGGGTCATGTGGTCACTCTTAAGCAGCAAGGGAGCCTGGGAAAGAAATCTAGCATATTTATTCTCACAAACAAAGGTAGGCAAAGGGCATAGCTGTTGGCTGTTCATATTCTGAAAATTAATAAACACTATGTCTTTTAGTTTCAGCTCCAGAATTTGTTTTTGAACATGGGTATCAAACCTATCTACCCACGGAAAGCAATGAAAACCAGACAGCTACTGTCATTTCTCTCCCTGCCAAGTCCCGAACCAAAAAGCCGGCGACCCCACCAGCTCAGAAAAGGCTTAACTGTTGCTATCCAGGTAAAGGCAAGCTTCTGTCCTGCGTGTATAGAGGATGTGACTTTTAACCAGGTTCCAGAGCCCTTTCTGAAGGATGCTTGGCAGGTGGACGCGGATGTCTCCAAACTGCCTGGCTATAAACCAGAGCCACACGGCCTCACAGCAGCGTGCACCCCCTTCCTTGCCTGACGCTGATCACTGTGCCTCGTGGCTGTGAACCTTCCAGTGAAATGGAAACAGGAGAACTTGAAGTTGCTGCAAATATTTCTTGCCATGCTGTATGTCGGTTAAGACATCTAAAAGGATTTTTCCTTCTTTACTTTGTTTTAACTTTTTATTCTGGCATAATTGCAGACTTAAAGAAAAATTGCAAAAATAGTACCAAAAATTCCCTGTGTGCTTTTCACCTACATTTCCTAAATGTTTACTATATTCGTTTTGTCCTTTATAGATCTTTTCACCAAAACCACTGGAGAGTAAATTGCAGCCACAATGTGTTTTCACCCCTAAATACCACAGCGTGCATTTTCTGGAAACAAGGGCATTCTTTGGTATAACCACAGGACAATCATCACTCGGGAAACTAACATTTATTTATGCCATTATCAAATTTTCTGAACTTATTCAGCTTTCACCAGTTGTCTCCCTAAAAAGAAGAACATTTCCCCTCCCCAGTAGGGCATTCGGTTCCTCTGTGTATCTGGACCAGTCAGCTTTTGTACTTCCTGAACTTGACATTTCCGAAGAGGGCGAGTCAGTCCTTTGTTAAACCGCACCTCTGTTTGGGTTTGTCTGGGGTCTCCTTGCCATTAGATTGAGGCCAGAGCCGCAGAAGCAATGCTGGGGTCTTGCTGCCATGCTCGGGGGTCCCGTGACACGGTTTGTGTCTTCGCCGTGCTGGTAGTTTTTGTCACCTGGTTAAGAAAATTTCTGCCAGTTTTTTCCACTTGGAAGTCACTCCGTTCCCCTTTATCATTCATCCATCCTGGTGTTTTTGTTTGTTTTGCTTTGCTGTTAGGTTGCCAGTTCAAGACTGCCTATGGCATGAAGGACATGGAGCGTCATCTGAAAATCCACACCGGTGAGTAGCATGTCGCAGACCAGTGACACGGGGTGGGACTAGAAACCTCACAGTCGTCGAGGGAATACGAGGGCAAAGTAAAGAAAACTAAGGTGCTGTTTTTGCATATGATTTGGACAGAAAATGTCTACAGTAATAAAATCCAGACACAAAGAGGGCGGGGACAAACTTAGCAAGTAACAGCGGGAACTGTTGCAGCCACCTCAAAAACTGATCTGCCAAAATTAATTACACTTGAATGCACATTTTCAGGAGATGAGCCTGTGTGTGTGTGTGTGTGTGAGTGTGTGTGTGTGTGTGTGTAATTAGTAAAGAGACTATAGAGAAGCAATAGTAACTTTCTCTACACATCTTTGCACTGTCTGGATACACTGGGTGTGTTATTTTTATTATTTTGAAAGGGAAATTCAATAAATTCTTTAGAAGGAAAGGGAAAGTTCAGTGAACAAGAAAAACAATTATTTCTCATAATTTTCATTTTCTTGAACACCATGCCCCTTAATATCTGCTGGGAATTGGTTCCAGGGTCCCCCAAGGGCACCAAAGTCTGAGGGTGCCCAAGTTCCTTCTAGAAAATGACACAGAACTAGCTTGCTTGCTTGCTTGCTTTCTTAGTTATAGTAGAGATTGAACCCAGGGCCTTCACCCTGAGCTTAATTTTTTGGTTTTGAGACAGGCTCTCACTAAGTCCCTGAACTGCTCACACTGAGCTCGAATTTACCACCCTCCTGCCTCAGCCTCCCAGAGGGCTGGGATTGCAGGCATGCACCACCACACCAGTCTCTTTTCATACACTTTAAATCACTGTAGATCACTTATAATGCCTAATGCAATGTAAATGTTATATAAATCATTGCTATATTATTTTTATTTGTATTGTTTTTGTCAGTATCTTAGTTTGTTGCTTATTTTGAAATATGTTAGATCCAGAGTCCATTGAATGCACAGAGACAGAACCCAGCACATACAGAGAGCCAACTGTATATTATTTTTAGCGCTTCCCAGATGGGTTACATGGAGAAAGAATTGCTTTTAGACTGTGTTAAAGCACTAGGTACTCATTCAGATGATGCAGACATGTATGAAGTCAAAGCATAAATGTGCGTGAGCTAGGGACATACTGAGATTTGACTTTGGCTTCATAATTGCCCAAAGCCTGTTATTTAGCCTTAGTCTTTGGAAGATGAAACAGCCAACAAGCATTTCCCGGGCCACCGTCATCATCCAACCCGCCTCGTGTGCTTTGGATTGATTCTAACTATCCAAATCGTTTTTCTTTTCTTTTCTTTTTTCTCCCCCCCCCAACCCCGGGGATCGAACTCTGGACCTTGTGCTTGCGAGGCAGGTGTGAGCTAAAACCCCAGCCTTGACTGTCCAACTCTTATATGTTCAATATCAGTATCGATGCACATTTAAATGTAGCAGGCCACGGAACCCTCCGTGTGGATTTCATGTGTTGAATTTCCATCAGTCCAGCGTAGCGTGTTTATCACTGAATGAGCGAAATAGTCCAACCATTAACGATGACTGGAAAAGCCAAGTAAAAGTACAGATAAAGGTAATGACTTTAAGTCTATCTATCCTGCCAGTCCGCATCTACACACAGCCTGGTTTGTGTTTGCAGGACACTCCCTGCTTAACTCGAGCGTCTCTAGCATCTTCAGATCCAGGAGTTGACTGGGAGGTGTCCTTAGTTCCTTGAGAGGCGGGTGTGCTTCGTGAACCCCAGAGAATCGGGGAGTAGCAGCAGGGGTGTGGATCTACTAGCAGAGCTGGCTGAAAACTGTTTAGCTCTGCCACCTACAGGTGCCTTCGGGGTATTGCAAGTACACGCAGCCCAGGGACAGAAGGGACTCTATTGATGATTCCTGGATTTTTAAATATGACTGCGAAATTTTTTTAACAATAAGATTATACTCTTTAAGAAATCTTTAGGCATATTCTTAAATTCCAAATATCCTAACTGATCCGTTTTGGATAACAACTTGTTACAACACGTGGCTATGCAGAATTTGGCCAAAATACACATTTGGTATATAAAATAAAAAAGTGAAAATCCCTACTCGTGGACAGCTCCTTCTAATCCCACGCCCCAAATCATCAGCCGTAGCAGTTTCTGAAAGCACACTTCCCATCTCACTGAGTTGTACGTATGCTGTCCCTGCACCTGCGTGTTCACTTAACAAGGGCGCATTGGTCCCTTTGTAGGCACATAATCTGTTTTTCTCTTTTCAGTGGCCAAGTAGGGAACTGATTCCATAATTTATGACACCACCATAACATTAAGTACTTCAGCCTTAAAGTCAAGTTGTAGATGTTTAATGTTGTGAATAGATGATCAAAAAAAAAAAAAGATAGTCCTGGGTCCTAGTCCCAATTGTTAGGAGGATTAAATAAATATTTCAGAGGGCACAGTGTTATTGGAAAGGTGCTTAAATGAATGCTAGCCAAGAGAGGCTTTTTGATGCCAAGAAAAGCACACACACACACACACACACACAGCACATGTGTGCCAAATACTCAGAAGAAAGCACGCGAGAAGTCAGTGCCTGCTGGGCACAGTGGCTCACGCCTCTGACCCCAGCACTGGGGAGGCTGAAGCAGGATTTCAGGTCAAACCCAGTCTGGGTAACTTAGCAAGACTCTGTCTCAAATTTTTTTAAAAAAATTTAAAAGGGTTGAGGATGTCAGGGCAAAGGCCCTAGGTTCAAAAACCAAAAAATCTGCACCTGCTCACAGACTGACACATGTGTCTGAGGTTCAGAGTAAGCTGCTGTGACAGAGAAACCCAAACAGGAGTTCAAGCAAGCTGGGTTTAGTGCGTCTCTCACCAAGCCATACCGAGACAGGTAGGTGGGTGGGGACAGGTAGGCAGCTCTGGAACTTCACTTCCCCTTGCTGGGCCCTTCCTCGGCCACCTGCAGCCTCATCTGCCCACTCCCCAGGTCTGGGTTACAGCTGACAGGAATCGGGGAAAGAAAATGTAGAAGACAAGCAGTTACAGTCTATGAAAGGAACACATTTTACCCTCTCTGCCGCAACGTCCTCATCACAGACCTAGCTGCAGGGAAGACTGGGGAACGCGGTGTCCTGCTGGTCAGCTCCGAAGTCTTCCAGCAGCTCAAGGGATGCACATTTTAGGGTGTCTCTTTTGGAGAAAGGCCAAAGGGAATACATTCGAAGGTGATTAACTGCTTCTTATTTCACATGGGTCTGCATTTTCATTTTAGTGACCTGTTTTAATTAATAAGGAACTCATATTCATGATTTGAAAATTCCAATAAGCAAAATGAAAGAAGAAACAACCGGACACACACAACATTGGCTGCCCGCCAGTCACCCGTCCGGCCTTCTGGGGTTTCCTAAGTGTCATCTGGTAGTTGCATACTGTGTTTTTCCTAAAGCGCTGGGAAATAAGCCCATTCTCTCTTAACCTTGTTTCCTGACGCCGTTGTGTGTGTGTATGTGTGTGTGTGTGAAGGAGACAAACCCCACAAGTGTGAGATCTGTGGCAAGTGCTTCAGCCGGAAGGATAAGCTGAAGACTCACATGCGGTGCCACACCGGCCAAAAGCCCTACAAGTGCAAGACGTGCGACTACGCGGCGGCCGACAGCAGCAGCCTCAACAAGCACCTGCGGATCCACTCGGACGAGCGGCCCTTCAAGTGCCAGCTCTGCCCCTACGCCAGCCGCAACTCCAGCCAGCTCACGGTGCACCTGCGCTCCCACACCGGTAAGCCCCGCCCGCGGCCCCTGCGCCTGCGCTCCTGACGCTCAGCACGCGCCTGAGAGCCTTGGGTGACAACTAAGAGGAGGCCTTGGAGGTCTGTGGTCATCCTTTGGCTTGCGGTTTCGCTTTTTGTCTGCCTAACGGAGCCTTTTGTGGTTTAAAAAAACGGGGGGAGGTGACAACTTTAATGCACTCCTGCCTTATGATTAGGCATTTCAGTAATTTTGTTTTGTTTCGTTTTGTTCCTTTTGAGAGAGACAGGGTCTCCACTAGTAGCCTAGGCTGGCGTTAAACTCTCAGGATAGCCCAGTCTGGCCTGGAACTCACCATCCTCCTGTCTCAACCTCCCATGTGCCTCCCAGGCATTTGCCTCCAGGCCCAAACCTTCAGTAACTTTTAAAGTACACTCTGACTAGTTCAGCCTGGAACAGCTTGATTAGAAAACCACATCGAGGGCTCTGGGGGTACAGCCCAGGGGTTAGGTGCCTGCCATGTGCAAGGAGGCCCTGGGCTCAGTCCCCAGCACAGTAAAAACAAAATACGCATACACACAGTAAACAGTCCAGAGTTTTTGACTCAGTCCGTATACTTGTATGGTTTTCTTGCAGCATTTGTTATCAGCTGGCTGTTGATAACAGTAATAGTGTGTAACAACTACCACCCAACCTGAACTGCCTGTTGTAATAAATACCCAGTGCTTCCCTATTTCGGGCCAGCAGGGGGTGCTGTGGGTGGCTCAGCTTAATCACAGTGGGGAAGGCAGGGCACTCACAGACCCTAGCTGGATCGCGCTGGCTGTGGGCTCCCCTGCTGTCTGCTGGCTCTAGCTGGGGTGATCTGGCTGCTCTCTGGTCATCTCTGATCCTCCTCCTGGCACCAAGGGCCGCCCCAGGCTTGTTGCTCTTGTGATGATGGCAGAGATGCCCGCAAGCAAACCCCACTGTGTACGCCCTCTGCACACCTCTGGTTGTTTCGGGCTGCAAATACCACATTGTCTAAAGCAAGAGACGTGGTTGGGCCAGTGTCGGGGGTGGAGTTGGGCTCATCCATACCGAGAGGTCACCACCACAGCCTGTGTGGGCTCAGGTCTGGGACGTGAGGGTGCCGAAGAATTGGGACCATTTTTGCAGAAGTCCACTTTCATCTCTGCCATCATTCATATCTCCCTGACAGTCAAAATGCAGTCACAGTGTCCCCCAGGGCCCCGCAAATGTCATCCAAGCATAGGACTGGGATTGTGTGCTCTCCACCAGGTCAGGATATGGTTTGTCTTTATCTAGAAGCAGAGTAAGGAGACAAGAAATCTGGTTCCCAAAGTACAGTGGTGAAATAGAGCCAGGATGATTGCAGGAACCCTGGTGTTGGGGAGCAGAACAGTGGGAGGCTCTAGCGGTCACTGGTGTGGAGGATTTTGTGCTTGGCTCTCCCCACAGGTGACAGGGGAAATTTCTTGATTGGCTTTGGGTCTGCTCCCTGCTCCTAGACACTCCGACACCCTTCCCACCTCCTCCCTTAGCTGCTTCTGAAAAGGACTGGGAAACGTACTTTGGCAAAACTTTCTCAGCCTACTTCCTGCTACTGAAAGCTGGGAGTTTTCTTCATCGTAGTCTAGGCTGGTGACAGTTTTGCCGGTAGAGCTCTCTGTATGACAAAAGCCACACGATTCTTTTGAAATATTACTACTCTTTCTAAACTCGAGTGTAGGTGCTTTCTTCCTATAACATTCTGCACATCCGTATGAGTCCTTTTGCCCAGGTAAGAGAATCTACTTGGCCCCAAATAATTCCTTGGATGATTTCAACAGATTCTTACATTCAGACCTCTCATTTTTCACTTGGTCTTTACTCTGAGATCAGTTCCACAGTCAGGGTCTTTGTCCCTAGGCTTTTGTCTTGCTTTGAAAAGCTAGCTGGAGATGACTTGGAAGAATCTGGCTAGAGATGCTGGCTGGAAATGAAAAACTATATCCAGCAAATCTTTGTCTTTCTCTGTTCTCTCTCAATTCTGTGTAAAAAGTGGCCAGTTCTTTTTCAAGGTTTACTTCCTTGTAGGTGCCTAGTCACACGCAGCTTCTAAAACACTTTTCACTGCTCTGCCCAGAATGTATCTCTTTACTCAAATCCCAAGCCCATGTGTATTTTTTGTCTTCTAAGTCACCACAGATGACTTTTACCAAGTACCTGCCATTAAATGTTTGCCAGTAAATACCAATTGCCATTTTTCCTATCTTCCCCCTGTCACTCAACCCCATATTTTGGCTCTCCACTTGGACAGCACCCCATTCTAGGTACCAGTATCTACATCATGGTTTTCGCAATGATGCCGCATAACAAAAACCCCGTGAAGCCTCTATAGATACAGCAACATTCCTTTTCTGTCCACGTGTTGAGAAGCAGCTGGGGATCGCCTAGGTAGGTAACTGCTGACCTGGGCTGAACTCTGCAGGCCACAGGCAGACGCCACAGCCACCTGGAGGGATGGGAGGCAGGACACTGTGGACATTGACGTGATCTGCTCCGAGTTAAGTCATCAAGAAAACTCATGGCCGACTGATTTCCTTCACAGATTTCTCCCAGCCTAAGTTAGAGAGGCTAACCTGTGACTTATAAGGGTGACCTTAACTTAGGGTACCATCTTCAGATTGGCCTAGAAGGGGCATGATTTCTAAAGATTCGGGTGTGTGCTGTTTGTACGCTGCCTCCATAGGTTGTTCATTTTCTCTTTTATAAATCTGCGATGTATGACACTTCTAAAATGTTAAATTAACAGGATTCTATTCTTACCTTTCCATTGATTTAATGTACTACAGATAGCTACAGGACATTTCAGTAACAACCCAAACTCAAGAGAATCTATCAGCTTAACGTATCAGTCTCTTATTAATTCAGTAACATTCGTTAGGCCCCACTGTGGACCAGACACTGTGGAGAGCAGGTAGTCATTGCTGTAGGAACAGCAGTCATTGGTCTGTGAAGAGCGTAGAGTTCAGCAGGACTATTGGACCAGGAGGCCTCACTGAAGAAATAAATGTACAGTTAAAGAAAAATATAAAGGATCAAAGGAATGAGGTCCTTCGCTTCAGTGCCATAAAGTGTCGTTAGGCTCTGTAACTTAGTTGTGAGAAAGAAAGAAAAAGGAACAGAGAGAGAAAAAAAAGAAGGGAGAGAAAGAGAGAGAGCAAGGAAAGGAAGAGAGTGACGGAGAGGGAGAACAGTCGCTGTCACTGTGATCTGTAAACATGGGCAGAAACTAATAGAACACCCTGAACCAAAACTCTCCCTCCGCTGCCCTAGACGTCTCCCTGCAGGAATCCCCGTAACATTGGGAAGGCAGGGCCGTGCACTTGGGTGGGAAAAAATCGTATCTGTATTTTTACAACCTATCCTGGAACTCGGCATGTCCTTCGATGACGAGTACAGGTAGCCAGTTGATAACTGTTCCTGGGAACTTGTCACCCGTAGAAATCAGGTGTTTTCATACAAATGGTTACATCTAGATTAAAATACCTTTTATACTCCTCTCTATTGAGAAATTACTGTAGTTACAAGACCCGCCATGAGATCTGTTGTTTAATACATTGATAAGTACACATACTGCTATATCACAAAGTTTTCTTTTAATAGTTTAATAATTATTTGAATAGAATTGGTTTCTTTGGAACTTTTGTTTTGTTTTAATTTATTTTGTACATTTAAAAGATGATTCTTACAAGGGTTTTGTGAGATTCACTAAACTTCCAAAAATGGGTGATGGCATCCAAAAGTGTTTTAACAACAACATTCTGAGGCAGGAAAAGTCAGCTTTCTCTGAAACCTGCCAGAGAGCAGATGTCTTAGGCTTTGAGAAAGCAGTATTACAGCGTCTGGTCACAGCCGCTCACCTTTGCTGTTGTACTGTAAACAAGTGGACATGGTTGTGTTCCAATAAAACTTTATTTATAAAAATAGGCTGTGAGCAGGATATTTTAGAAGCCTGTTAAATTGCTCCCTGCCACCTCTCACTGAATTTATTAAATAGCTCATTCTGGTGTTGTAAGCCTTCTGCCAAAAAGCTGAAACACAGTCCCAGCTTTTTGAGTGTGTGGCCTGAGAAGGCAAACATGGCTTAAATGTACAGGTAATTGTCTGGCTTTGGAATCGGCCTGAGTTGGAATCTAAGCCCGGCCACACACGACTGAGTGACCATGAGCAAGCGATACAGGCTCTGGGGCGTCCGTCTCCCCATCTGTGTAATAGTGTAGGGCTGCTAAAGGAGTGCTCATCTCCTAGGGGTGCCGGAGGCATCAAATGAGACAGCTCAGTGGAGCATTCAGTAAAGTAAGTGCCTGCCATCCCAGAAGCCACCGAACACTGTTAGCTGCTGCTAATTTCACTTGCTTCAACAATATTGAAATTGGGGTGGGAGGGTACCAATTTGCTTGAATCCTCAGTGCCTTATGCAACTTGGACTTGGCATCAGTGAGTAAATAAATTTGGGATCTTGTGCCCCTTCAGATGTTTGCAGTCTCACTTTCCCTGCTTATCATTTCAGCAAATAGGAGTTTGTTTGTTTTAAAAATCAAGCAGCTGGATTCTGTAACTTCACAAGTAAAGAACGCAGCTGGCAATGTGGGATAAATAAAGTGTGCGCAATAAACACGTCTCTATTAATAAAAATCTGCATGAAATGTAAGCTGGTGTTTCAAGCACTGTAAAAAAAAAAATACTCGGATGAATGCAGCGTGAAGCTGACCCACTTGGAAATGTGCTGTTGAGTCTGTTGCAACGTGTAACTCGATCAAAATCATCGGATCATGCCAAGTTATGCAACTGTGAACCACTCACTTGCAAAGTGGGTGCATTAACTATGTGAACGCTAGCTTGTTTCCAAGAATATATCAAGTATTTGTGCAAGTCTTATCCGGGACAATTAAATAGCTCTTTTGCATCTCCCGTTTTTCCTTCCGGGTTTCCTAAGGGCGGTGGCTTGCGGTTCAGTTTTGGGGACAGAAGAGAAGCCTCTTCCCTCTTCCCTCTTCCCCCTCGCAGGGCTGCGGGAGCTGCAATTAGAAAGTCGCCTCCCGCCTGCCTGGGGATAAGTGACTTTCTGGTGTGTGCTTCGGGGGGATCCGCTGTGGTTGTTGCCTGCCTGTTCTTATGGAAACTCACCTTGTGTTGACAGGGGACGCCCCCTTCCAGTGCTGGCTCTGTAGCGCCAAGTTCAAAATCAGCTCGGACTTGAAAAGGCACATGCGCGTGCACTCGGGGGAGAAGCCTTTCAAGTGCGACTTCTGCAATGTCCGCTGCACCATGAAGGGGAACCTCAAGTCGCACATCCGCATCAAGCACAGCGGGAACAACTTCAAGTGTCCGCACTGCGACTTCCTGGGTGACAGCAAGGCCACCCTCCGGAAGCACAGCCGCGTGCACCAGTCGGAACACCCGGAGAAGTGCTCGGAGTGCAGCTACTCGTGCGCCAGCAAGGCGGCGCTGCGCATCCACCAGCGCATCCACGGCCCCGAGCGCCCCTTCAAGTGCGGCTACTGCAGCTTCGACACGAAGCAGCCCAGCAACCTGAGCAAGCACATGAAGAAGTTCCACGCCGACATGGTCAAGGCCGAGGCACTGGCGAGGAAGGACACGGGCAGGCAGAGCAGTCGCCAGGTGGCCAAGCTGGACGCCAAGAAGACTTTTCACTGCGACACCTGCGACGCCTCGTTCATGCGGGAAGACTCTCTCCGCAGCCACAAGAGGCAGCACAGTGAGTACGGCGAGAATAAGGCCTCGGACGTGACCGTGCTCCAGCTCCAGATCGACCCGGGCAAGCAGCCCGCCGCGCCCCTCAGCGTCGGGCACCTCCAGGTGCCCCTCCAGCCCAGCCAGGTGCCCCAGTTCAGCGAGGGCAGGGTCAAAATCATCGTCGGGCATCAGGTGCCCCAGGCGAACACGATCGTGCAGGCCG
>NW_022900934.1:9666889-9676258 GCF_012274545.1 Fukomys damarensis
CCTCAACGCTCTCATTCAGGAGGGGGCGGCCGAAGTGACGGTGGTGAGCGACGGCCAGGGCATCGCGGTGGCCGCCGCCACCCCGCCCATATTCTCGTCCTCTTCGCAGCAGGACCTGCCCAAGCAGGGCTACTCCATCCTCCAGGCGGCCGCGCACCCGGCGCTGCTCTGCCCGGCCGACTCCATACCAGATTAGTGCTTAAACCTCGGGGAGCGGGGGAGGGCAAAAGGGAAATGAGTCAAATTCTGTGAGTTGTTTGCTCCGGGTGTTTTCCAGGATCTTTGCGACCCCACCGCCACCCGCCATCGTAATAAATTGTATTTTATACTGCTTACTGTAATTTTTTAACACTGTAACAATTCTGAGACCACCTCTGAATCTGCCTCCTGACTGTGTATGTTAGGGTCTTCAAAGTTACCACGATGAGTTGCAGTTGCGTGCGCTAGGTAGTGAATACAAGTGTTTGTTTCCAACTCTAATAAAGGTTCTTTTCCTTCCCGTTCAGTTTGTGTAGTAGATGGTACCTCCTAGCCTCTCTTCTGACCCCAGTTTGGGGTAATGTGTATTCCTACATAGATACAAACAAATCTATTGGCTTGAAGGTCCATTTTCTACATAATGTTACATGGATACTTGAAAAAAAAATGTTTAGTGCTAATGAGCATCTATAACATGGTTTCCTAATAAATTGATAACCTGGTTCAAATATATTGAATGCTAATGCTTCTTTGCAGTCAAGCTACGATGGGGGGTGAATCATATAATTAAAGAGAATGCGAAGTCGCAGCGGTGTTTAGATCCTCTCGATATTGCATGAACACCTTACCTCCTTGACAGTTCCATCAAATATATGCGGTGCCTAAAGTGGTCCGTAAAACTACTTTTTTTTTTTTTTTTTGTACCTGGGATTGAACTCGGGTCTTTGTGCTTGTGAAGCAGGCGCTGGAACCACTCAGCTAAATCCTTAGCCTGCAACTACTTTTATTTGAAACTTCGGACAGAAGACCCTGACCTTTGTTCAGATGCAAATATGATGTAAGTTCTTACTGAGATTTTCTAGGATGCCGCCTTCTAGATGTTAGTATTTATGCAGGTCCGGGAGCCAAATGAGTGACCTCGAAAAACACCTAAGTTTTTCCAGAATATAGATTCTATTGACAGGAGAAAAATTCAAATTGTTATTTTCAACTGAAATGCTGTTTGATCTGTAGGTGGCGCAAGAGAGCAACGCGGAATCACCCATACAGTATTTTAAAAGCTTTTCTACCGTTGTAATAGCTCTGATTTGCGCCCCTGGAAGAATTGATGAGGAGGAGCAGTCACTGTCCTAAAAGAAGTGGATTTAGACCATTATGCTATTCATTTTTTGAGAGTTGTCACCACTTTCATTCATAAACCAAAATGACCATGCAGATCATCTCACTTTTATACGAAGGTATGACTTCCGGTTTGGGTGATTAAAGATAGGGAAATAGAAAATGATGATGTCAGAACGCTTGAGGGCTTGCCTGTTGGAGATGCAAAGTCCACTTCCCTTAGGAGACAGCTCTAGGGTTAAAACAGGGTTTCATCTGTCTTGCTCGCTTCCTTTCTTGCATCTTTAATAGTTGAACACGGTTCTGAGCATTTGCCACGTTCCCTTTGACTCAATTCCTCTCATATCAGGAATGGAGATAAGGAATTATGGTTTCGTTAAGAAACAGGAAATCCTACCGTGTACAGTGTTAGTCATTTTAATAATTTCATCACTCCAGAATCACATAGTCCCCCCATATTCATGGTTTTGCTTTCCTTGATTTCAGATATCTATAGTTAATTGCAGTCCAAAAATATTAAGTGGAAAACTCCACAAATAAGTCTAAGTTCTACAGAACTTTAATATGTTGCTGCTGTCGTTGCCCTAGTGTATTCTTTGTAATGGTTGCTAATCTCTTAATGTGCCTAATTTATAAGTTAAACTTTATTGTAAGTTTGTTTATATAGGCAAAAAACTGTATATGGGGTTTAGTACTATGTACAGTTCAGGAATCAGAAATGTCTGGGAATGTCCCCCGTCCCCCTCCCAGGATGAGGAGGGGGGATTCCTATTTTGCTTGAAACTCTTTAGAAAATATTCAGCTATTGCTTTTTAAGTGGCTAACTTGTGTCTCGATTACTTCTCTCATTGCTGAGACAACATAGCTGACACCCACAGTTAAAGGAGGAAGGACTGATTTGGGTTCACAGTTTGTAGAGGTTTCAGTTCATAGCTGGCTCCAAGGCAGGGTGGCAGGGCTGAGGGGCATCACAGAGGAGAAACAGTCCATGGCAGGGTAGGCAGAAAGCAGTGGCGGCAGCAGAAGCAGCCTGCCTTCCTTTCCCTCTTATCCCACACAGGCTACAAGCCTATTGCTTGATGCTACCCACACCTAGGGTAGGGCTTCCCATTATCCATACCCAAAAACTATGCTAAACCCATCAGTGTACTAATTTAGTTATCACACACTCTTAATCCATATCCTTATACTCTATATCCAGCCACCTCTGAAAAGCCCCACTTAGGAGCTCATGAGGCTTTGGAGGGACATCTCAATACGAGATGTAACAATTTGTATTATCATGTGCTCATTTTTACTTTTACTCTTGTTTTACTCTTACTTTTCTCCCAGAATTACCCTTTCTCCAACTATTAAAAAGATTTTTCCTGATTATAAATATAATTTGTATTCAAGATAAGAAAAATGAGAAGTAGGATATTAAGGGAAAAAGTTACTAATAATCTTACTATCTAGATCTAAACAATGTAAACATTTTCATGGAACTGATTTCCAATCTTTTTCCTGTGCTTACATATATATGTTTTCTACTTTAGTTGTAAAGTTGGGTTGAGGACACTACTTTCTTTTTAATAGTCTACATTTCCTTTTTTATATCGTTATATTGCCACCTAGTGGCTGTCCTCCACATATCCATACAAACTCGTGTATGCATGGTTTTATCTTCCTTTTTTTTAGCAAACTACAATAGCAAAACGCATTCCTTACAATAAAATATATGCAAAATTGTGCAAAAGCCAAGCCAACGACTTCTAGCCTTCCCTAATTTTACCCCACATAAATAATGTTAAGCTCCCTGTGTTCATATGAATGTATGTAGAAATATAACAAAGAAATGAGGTTTCCTATTTTTATAATCATTGTATCGCATTATAAACATTATGTACACTTCTCTGCAACTTGCTTTTTTATTCCATTTATTTACGTCCTGTGGGTCAGGACAACAGACCCTCAGTTTTTTTCAGCGAAGGGTAATAGTGTAAATGTCCTCTACCTTTTCAACCATCTCCCTATTTGGATGTTTAGGTTGTTTGGGGGTTTAGGGTTTGGTTTGGTTTGGTTTTTCGCCATTGCAAACCCACAGTAAACATCCTTCATAATCCCTCCTATTCGATTGCTTTTTTTCTGAAGCTTAGATTCCTGAGCGTGGGTTTCAGTGAGCACCTGTAGTTTGGACTTGCATAAATTCAGCTGATTTTGAGAATGGAAAACTTACCTGTGGGGGGGGCCTGAGTCACCAACAGTCCTGGTCACAGGCTCCTGACATTTAGGCTGCTGGATGAGTGGACGTGGTCACCTGGTTTGTTTTTTTCAAATTTTATCGTATTTGTACATATTGGCCATACATGAAGTTTACATGCAGCTCAGGGAGTGGGTACGTGTGAATAATGTGTCCTGATTCTTTTTTATTCCCCTTCCCTCCCTCTATCTCTAGATCTACTTTGCCTGCTTTTATTATTATTGCTATTATTCTTTTTAGTTCACATTTATGACACAAGATGTTTACACACCTTGTGGCTATTTGATACATGCGCAAGAAGCATCTTAAATCTTTTTACTTCTCCTTCCTCGCTGCTCCCCCCTACATACACCCTTTGTCTCTTGGACCCTTGCTGTTTTGGGGTTTTGTTTTGTTGTTGTTGTTGTTGTTTTCTTGACCCTTGCTGTTTGTATAGGTTCTACCTCCCTGCCTCCTCTCAAACCTTTATTTTGTTCTTTAGTTACACTTCGTCTTACTTAAATGAGAGATACTATATGATACTTAAACTTATCTATTTCCCTATGAATGTCTAGAATTTATCTTTCTTTATAGCTGAGTAGTAAGTACTCCGTTGTGTATAGAAGCCACATTTTCTTTGTTCATTTGCCTTGATGCATACACAAGCTACTTTCGGGGTTTTGCAGTTATGAATTGTGCTGCTATAAACGTTGGTATCCATGTACCACTGTAATATAATCCTTTAGCTGTTTGGGGGAAGATACTTAGAAGGGAAACAGCCATGTCAAGTGGAATTTCGAATTTTACTTCTTTGAGAATTCTCCGTACTGATTTCCAAAATGGTGGTACTAGTTTACATTCCCACCAATGGTGTAGGTGTAGAAAGTTTCCTTTTTCACTACAGCCGTACCAGCATTTGTTATTATTTGAGTTCTTGCTGATGCCCATTCTTTCTGGTGTGTGATGAAAGCAATGGTTGGGAAGTTGGGGGCGTAAACCCTATGTCTGTCACATACTGCTCAGTCTTCTCCCCTCCAACACTTGTCTCTGAACATCCTTGAGACACAAACAAAAACTGTTGACCTTTTAGTATAATTGGATACTCTATTCCTTCATTTGTGGCTCTTGGATTTTCTAAGAAAAGAAAATCCCTCCTTCCCCTGAGATCAAATGGGGTTTTTTTCTTTAATACTTGTATCGCATGTTCCTTTGTTTTTTGTTAGCATCTCATGGAAGTCAAAGTTGATATTTATTTGTTTGATGTTTGGGTTTGGCTGCCCACAATGCCAAAATCATTTGTTAAATACAATACAATTTTCCTTAGAACTGGAATTCTAATTTCACTTTTTATGTAAAGTTCCCAAATGTACTTGGATCTATTCTGGAATCTCAACTTTGCCCTTCATGGACCGTTACATTTCTGACCTCCAAACAGCAAACCTTTGATATTCATTCTTCCAAACAAAGTCATTTTATCCAATACCTACCTACCTCTTATCCCCTAAAAAATGTCGTGGGGATTTGGGGATTGTGTCTCTGTTACGTAAGAACTCATATGAAAGTAATGACTTTTACAATGCAAAATCTTCCACCCAAAAACTTTTGTTCAATTACTGTTGTAAATATAATTCAATAAAATTATGTATAATTTCATTTATATGTAATCTAGTCCTATATAAAGCTTCAGTTTCTCCTTATTGTGTAATTTTGTTGCAATTATAAGAAGGATTTTTATTCTGGGGTTTTTTTAGTATTATTTGTTGAAAGCATAAAGAAATTCTTTTTTTTTTTTTTTTTTTTTCTGGTACCAGGGATCAAACTTGGGACCTTATGCTTGCAAGGCAGGCAGCAGAACCACTGAGCTAAATCCCCAGCCCTAAAGAAATTCTATTTGGATATATCTGACTAATTTCCTTGACACCAGTATTGTAACTTTTTGGACTCTGATAAAAAGATTTATGGTAATTAGTGATATAGTCATCTCAGCTCTGGATTCTTATAGCTCTTTCCTCACAATATTTTTATTATTGATTTTGTTTCCTTGCCTTATTTTATTAGCCAGAACCTCCAAACAATGTTGATACCGCTGACATCCTTGCTTCCCTAATTTTAATGTGATTGGCGTTGGAATTTCCCAATTTAATTTAATATAAGGTTTTCTTTGGGTAACAGATTTTTGTCTGTTTGTTTTGTTTTGTTTTGTTTTGTTTTTTGGTACCAGGGATTGAACTCAGGACCTTGCACTTGCAAGGCAGGCAGCGGAACCACGGAGCTAAATCCCCAGCCCTGGGTAATAATTTTTATAGTTCTTAGGTCATTTTCTTCTACTTCAAGTTTCACTGAAGAAATTTTTTCCAGGTGAATTTCTGGGTTTTATCAAATGCCTTTTCAGTATTTTTCAGTGTATATATGTGGAGTTTACACTTAAATATGTTAATATAGTGAATTGGTATAGAGAGTAGCACGGTACCGAGTCACCTTGCACTCCTGGAACAAATTCTCTTGGTTGTGTCGGATTATTCTCCCAATACATCGCTGCCTTTCATTTTCTTATATTTTATTTGAAATTTTTACAACATTCAGCATATGTGAAGTTGATCTCTGGTTTTCTTTTTGTGTGGTCTTTTGCTGTTTATTTGGTGTTGTACACTTGGAAAACAAGTCAGAGCTCATTCCTTCTTTTTTCAGTAACCTGTAGTTGTGTGGCTCTCCGAAATCATCTTCTCTGGTGTCTGGGCTGATGCCCTTTTTCACTGTGCATCCTGGGCAAACATTCCAGTTTTTTTTCTATAATTACTGTTGTTTAAGTGGTTTGCCTCATTGGGATTGATTTTGGTAGTTTATATTTTGCAAAAGAAAAAAGTATTCATTTTGCTCTAAATTTTCAAATCTGTTATCGCTAGAGTTCCATTTAACATTCTCTTAAATCATTTTCATATCTTCTTAGCATTCTTATTCTATCAACTTTCTTGTTACTGTTATATCTATGTATATATACACATACACATGTATAATTTTTATATGTTTGGTATTTTATTGGTTTGCCAAGGGCTTGCCATATGTATCAAAGTGACAGTAGTTCTTTTGCTTCTTTTATTCCTTCTCTGCCCCCTTAATTATTTCAAATTTTAACTGTTATCTTTAATGAGCCTTTCTGCTCTTATTTCTGTTTATTTCCTTATTTTCATTTTTTGCCTCAAGTTCACATACTCTTCCTTCAATAACAGACATTTAAAAGTTCCATTATGTCTTCACCTACATTAAGACTATTTTTATTATAATAATGACTATCATAGAAATGTAAAAAGAACGCGTGTCAAAAATGTTTATGTAATTCATTACTTCAAGGGAGGAATGGGGAGATATCACAGCAGGTGTGAGGGAGAATTCAGCGTGTGCACATTTAGACAAACAGGGATGCTGGAATGAATTTACAAACAGAAGCAAAGCCAGCCAGCATCTCTAGGGAGACAGTCAGTTGCCTCTCACCAAACAAAATACACTTGCAGTTCTCTGGACAAGTTATTTACAATCTTCTATAACATTCAGAGTTGTAAAATAGGAAAAACCACAGCACCAGGGATGTATTTCAGTGGCAGACCACTTGCCTACCACTGGATTCAAGGCCCTGGGTTCAGTCCCCAACACCCTCAAAATAAGTCAATAAATAAAAAGCACAAAGCCCTATAGAATCACTAACACAGGCTGAGAAACTCATAGGGGACCATAATCTCCCGTGCCCACTCCAGACTCTTTCCAAATTATCCACACGTCCATATTCTTATAAAGTTGTCTATGAAGTCTCCTTTTCCTGGATTTCTAGATACTTTCTGTCTCATTTCAGTTTTAGGGTTAGTTGGCTGGCTGGAGGGCTAGGAAGTACGGAATCCAGGGATTAAATAGAGACATTTTTCTTATGTTTCAAATAGTTACAGTTTGCAAAATGATATTTGGTTTGGGGTTTCTGATGATGATGGCTTTTGGTCTGAGAATGTGAAATATGAAATATTGCCTTTTGTAATTTCTTCATCTTCCTTGTGGTCACTGATACGAATATTTACAGTTTCTGTAAATATTCGGTAACTATCGGAGAAGACTATATTTTCTCTAAAGTTAAAAATGTTATCAAATTGACTTTGTTATTCAGGTCTTCTAATTCTCTTATTCTTTGTCCATCTACTAAACTGAAAGAAACATTTAAAAGCTTCTCACTAGAACTGTCCTTTTAACAAACTTTTCTCTTTTTTTTGGTACCGGGGATCAAACTCAGGTCCTTGCGCTTGCAAAGCAGGTGCCGGAAACACTGAGGTAAATCCCCGGCCCTACAAACTTCTTTTATTACCAGAGAGTTGTTTCATTATATTTTATCATATGTTCTTTTTGTCAGTTTTTACACTTTATTATTATATCCTATGCCTTCCATTCAGTCAGTATGTTTGGGCCTTAATTCATATTTTATCTCATAATAATGTTATAAGTCTTATTTTGTATCTTATTACATTTTTCTCTTTTATCTTTGCCCATTCCATTGATTTAAAAATTTATAAATTTCTCTTTATCTTTGACAGGAGAATTCAAATATTTTGCAATTATCCTTACATATAGTTGGTATTATTCATTTCTGTCTTCTTTAATATTTATTGTTTCTTGAACTTTGTGATTTTCTTCTCTTCATTTTCTAACTTTCCCCATTTCTCTGGAAAGTATTTGTATATGTCTCCATTCTACTGAGTTACTTTCCAATCTTCAACAATTATTTTTAAACTTATATTTCTCTACTGCTATATAAAAAATAAATATTAACCATGCCTCAGTCTTCCTCCCTGATGAGAGGAGACTTTGAGGGGTCTCACAATATTCTTCTGGCCCATCTCCCAAATCTCGGGATTTGGCTGAGAGATAACGGACAAGCTTATTTCCAGACTTTTGTGAAGACTTACCCTACAATGTGTCTACTACATGAAAATACCATCCCCACTAGATGTTGTTTTTCAGTACTGCAGATTGATGCCAAGGATGCTCTGCTACTGAACTATACCCCTAGCCCTTTTGGTTTCATTTTTTTCTTCTATTGAGTTTATTGGTACATTTTAGGTATACAGTACAATTACGTTCATTATTGGGATCTTATACCTTTATATGACAGGTCTTGGTTCTCATTTTTTTCCCCTTATCCATGCAACAGGGTCCTGCTAGGTTACTTGGACTTCTGATCCTCCTGTTTCAGCCTCCAGAGAAGCTTCCACTTAGATTTAACCAAAACTTAACAATATGCTTTGTTCATCATCGTTTCATAGTTTCTTCCTCCCCTCTTTCACAGCTTTACTCTGACATTATTTTCTTCTAGTAGGGTAATTTCTCGTCTATCCCTCAGAAAGTCCCATAGGTAGCATTTCTTTTGCTTTTTGAATATGAGACCTTCAGTCATGTTGAAACTGTTCTGTGTATGGAAACTCATCTGGAGATGAGAATTTATACTAATATAATCCTCTTCCCAGTGCCCTAGGTCATATTGTCCCATAAAGTTTAACAAAATTATGAGTGTTGCTAAGAGAAAACTGAGTAGTGTCTCGCTTTAACAAATCACATTAAAGAGCCAGCCCCTGAAGCTTCTAGAATTATAAAGGGCTTAAGAGTCAGACAGTACCAATCTGGCAGGCTTTTTATTCATTTTATTTTAATTTATCACAACTAAATTGAGATTATGTAAATTTAAAACCATGTTTTTCTCATGACCATGGGATTCTAAGCGTTAGATATTTCTTCCTTTTTTTTTTTCTTTTTTCTTTTTTTTTTTTTTTTTTTTTTTTTTTCCTGGGTTATAATTTGGGTCC
>NW_022900934.1:9676303-9700848 GCF_012274545.1 Fukomys damarensis
TTTTTGTTTTTTTTTTTTTTTTTGGTACCAGAGATCAAACTCGGGACCTTGCACTTGCAAGGCAGGCAATGGAACCACTGACCTAAATCCCTGGCCCATTTAGATATTTCTTCAATATAAAATTATCCTTAGAGGGATGGATGTGGTGACAAAGGCCTGTAATCCCAGCTCTCAGGAAGCTGAGGCAAGAAGATCCTGAGTTTGAGACCAGCCTGAAGAGCTTTATAGCAAGCTCAAAGCTAGCCCAGACTACATAACAAGACCCTCTCATATATATAAATAGATATTTTTAGAAAGAACTTATCAAAATATTTAATGATTATTAAATATAAGCACAAATCAAATTTTATTGTTATGAAGTCTCAACAAGGCAAACAGGTCCAGTTTTATACTAACATAAATATCTTTGGTGAATATTCTTTTTGAAAAACTGGTTTTTTTCCTAAACCAATTGCTGGAATGAGATACATTTCACTTTCCATTATTTCCACATTTTCCATTTTTATCGATGATCCAATGACCATCCAAACACATGAGACTTTTAGCAGACACTTTAGATCTAAACAGTAACATTGCACCTCTGGCCCCAAAAAGAGTCATGTCCATCTCCTTATACAAAATATATTTAGTCCATCTCTAAGAGTTGCCAAAATCTTAATGGCATTGCCAAAACAACCAAGAGCAGTCTCCTCTGAGACTCAAGGCAAACTCTTAGCTATGAGCCCTGTAAAAATCAGACATAAAGTTAAATTCTTCCAACATACAGTGGCACGGGGAAACATTCCCACTTCAGAAGGAAGAGGGGACTAGAAAAGAATTGGACCAAAGCAACACTAGAGCTCCATAGGGCACACCTTAAATCCTGTGGTTCCCTGTCCAATACGTAGGGCGTGCTGTGGACAGGTGAGCTCCAAAGACCTTGTACAACCCTGTGCACAGAGCATTGCCAGTTGCAGCTGACTTAGTCTCTCTTTGGGGCTGGCTTTGCTCACTGCCTGCAGCTTTTCTCAGCAGATGATCCACATTCCTGGCATTTCCAACTTCCTAGGTCTTCTCTGACTTTTGGCTTTACTCTCACAGCTTTGTACATCATCCTTTCTGGGGTATGCTGCCTCATCTTCTATGCCTTCTTCTGAAGTCTGGATGGAAGCCTCCATGATCCCACAACCCTTACGTTTTGAATTCCTGAAAGTCAGCATGAGGTAGAGCCCAAGGTCTGCCATCAGTGGGAGCAGTAGCTGGCCTCCCTTGGACCATGACTACAGTAGCCTCTGAGTACCTGGTTGGTTGAACACTGTTGTATTAATTACTTTTCTCTCAAAATACCTGACACCCAAAGTTAAAGGGGTAAAGGTTTATTTAGCTCACAATTCATAGAGGTTTCAATCCATAATTGGCTGGCTCCAGGGCAAGGTGGCAGGGCAGACAGGCATTGCAAAAGAGAAACAGTTCATGGCAGGCAGAAGACAGCAAAGCAAGCAACAGACAAGATGAGCCTCTTTCTTTCCCTTGTATTGTATCCAGGCTGCCCTGGATAGGGTGGCACCAAACTAATCAGTGGACTGATTTATTAATCGACATCCTTAATCCTACCATTGTACCGTGAATCAGTCACACATTGTAGATTCAGTCACCTCTGAAAAAGCCCCACCTATGACTACATGAGGCCTTATGGGGACATCTAAACACAAACCATAATAACTGTAGAATAAATCCTGGAGAACCAACTTCCTAAGCAGCCCTTCTCACGCAGGGGGCCCAGGGGCTCTCTTCTCAAATGAAAGCTTTACAGTTTCATACCACTGAGCCTGTGATGATGAGGTTTTGCTGATTTCTGAGTTGCCTTTCAGCCATTTTTTAATTCTCTTGATGCAAAGTACTTGGCTCTTTAAAATGTTCATCTTTTTAGCAACCATGCTCACTCTGGTCCCAACTTTGTAGATACGTCCTTCTTTATGAAACTGCAAACTTTTTACATCTGTTATTTGCTCCTGATGATCTCTATAGATTTGGCTAAAAGCAGCCAGTAGTACTCATGCCACAGTCTGAAGGTTGGGCTGCTTTGAAATTTCCTCCACCAGATTAATTAGCCCACTGCTCTTAATCTCAGTCTGCTACAAAGTCTCAGGATTTTGAAGACAAATTTTTTGGCAAGGTGTAACACACATGGCCTCTAATCCAACTACCAATGGAGTCCTTATTCTCAACGGAAACCTTCTGAACCTGCCCTTTACTGTCTGAATTCCTGTTCTTCTGGGCTCCAACCAGAATCTCCTATTAAGCTTGACCTACAACATTTTAGGGCTTTTGTGACAGACATCTCTAAAATGTTTTAAATTCTTCCCACCAACCAGTTTTAACGTCTTCTAAAAGAAACAGTAAGGTAAGTCACAGCAACGACCCCATTCTCAGTACCAAAATCTATATTAATCATTGTCCCGTAGCTAAGTCACAACACCTGATACCAGAAACTTAAAGGAGGGTAGCTTTGTTTGACACACAGTCTCCAAGGATCACTTCAATCCAAGGTTTTCTGGCTTAAAGGAAAAATAGCATGGTACAAGGGCCTGGCCAAGGACAGCTGTTCATCCCATGGCAGTCACAAAACAAAATGAGACACGGGAGGAGTCAAGGACAAGAATATACCCTTCCTGGTCTTACCTCCAGCAACCAACCTCTACTCTAGTCCCACCTCCTAGAAGCACATTAGATACTAAACTCATTGGTGGATTCATCCGATGATGGGTATAGCACCTGAACAATCCACTCACCTTCCAGACATATGGAACTTATGGAGAATATTTACATCTAAACCATACTTTAAATCTAAAGCATAACACGTCCTGTGAACTCCTGAATTTTGATGTCACCCTTCCTGAAAGCATCACCAAAAAAGCCCCGTTGGACTGAAAACTTATTAATGCCCAAACAGCTCTGGCTTAGGTCACGATGATGCTTGATTAATTAGAATCACAGAATTCTCACCGCCAAACTGAGAAATCCTGACCCCATGCACTTAGATCTCAGTCGCTCTGCCATAAAACTGAGCTGCAAATTTGAATTTAACATTGTGAGTGGCTGACCGTGGAAGAGAAGGCTTCCAGAAATGGCAAAGGCAAGTTTTTCTACTAACTAGGTGAGACAGTGAGCAATAAGACTGCCTGAGCACAGTCTGACTGTCCATGAGGAGTGGATCCAGGTCTAATGGGGCCGGAAGTCTGTACAAATTTTAAAAACTCTTCTTTTTAAAAAAAGAATGTAAGCCAGGTGTGGTGGCGCACGCCTATAATCCCAGCACTCAGGAGGCTGAGGCAGGAGGATGGCTGTGAGTTCGAGACCAGCCTGGGCTACATGATGAGTTCCAGGTCAGTCTCAACTACATAGTGAGACCCTGTCTCAAAAAACAAAACAAAAAAATGTAAAATTATGAATACAAAATTATAGGTACAGAGAATTAAAAGAGAAGTAAAGGATTCTCAAATCTCAGAATCTTCTCACCGAGTCCGTCTAATCTTTGGGCCTTTAGATCTCAGCAGGGAGGAGTAGGATCTCCTGTGACAGAGGAAACTCCTTTCTGAAGAAGAGAGAAAGGATGAGGGATGATTCACCTGTGGTGAGATGTACTGTAAGAAGCTTTTTGAGATGGGCACTTCCAGCAGCCAGGTCTTGAGTTGAAGAGAAAATAAAGTCCCAGAAAGATGTACCACACCCACCTGCCCCCGGCTTGGCAGAAAAGCAACCCAGTGTTACAAGGTCCAAGCAGTGGGGTACAACCTTACAAACTGTCATGGGAATTTAAAGAGAGAAACAACTTCACGCTGGTTATGTTAGGACGTATTTTTCGATAACTTCGCTTTTGTCAACAGAGCTAAATCTTCTCTGCTCCTCCTAAGTAAGAGAAGTCGGCTAAATTGTAGGTTGTGCAATGACTCTCTCTCTGGCATTGCTGCTAACTAATGTATCTGTCCACCATCATGACGATAGTTTTCATCGCGATTCACCTTGCTCTCATCACCGTTTTCTCCAGGAGACACCAACTTCATGCCAACTGGTTCAGCTCTGCCCAGATTAATTGTATAACTGAAGGGGACTTGTGGTTAGGCAAGTGTTTTACAACATGAAAATCTGAACTTGAATTGGAAACGAAGCCAAGATTTCTTAGATTCTACTGCCGGCTATTTCATTAACTCCTTTCAGGGGCTTGGATTCTTCACAGTCTCTTGGAAACTCAGAATCCTCACAGAAAATGAGGTTGTTTTAGAGCTGAGCTAAATTTCTCAAATCCAAGACCATAGACTCTTGGGGAGGTGGGGGAAGCAGTCTTTCCGTGCATTTTGAGGAGGGAACGATAAAAGCACATCGTCTTGTACTTTTGAACTTTCAATTTAATGTAAATTATTTTTTAAAAAGTAACACAAGTCACCTGATTCATCAGAATGAATAACTTATAACCAAGAGCCACCAAAATATTTCTTCTGTTCTCCGGTATGTATTTTCTGCTTTGGCTTTGAAGTGATCATAATAAATAACTGGCTTGAAAAATCAAGAAGTTTGTTATAAGGAAAGCTGAGAGACGGCATGTGGCCAGCCATGGAAACGTAAGCCTTCTCTCTGTGTGAAAGGTACATCACACTCAGTAGCCAGGACAGGGAAGACAGAGCGTAGCATCTAAATTCTCCTGGACGGCCCGCAGTACTGGGGCAGGAAGCCGAGGGCTAGGTTGATACCCAGCCCTCCTGTTCTCATTAGTCTATCTAGAGCTCTTCTTTCCTCTTCTTTCCGACTGCTCCTCTTCCCGCTGACTCCACAGGTGAAATACAGTCCCCCGCCCTCCAAGCTGCGGTTACCACCACACACTCACAGAGCCCTGATTTTATTGGCAGTGTTCACAGCTGTAATTAAGAACTTGTCTTGGTACCTATTTGCTTCCTCTACACGGCTCCCACGCGCTGTGAGCGAATGCCTCAGGGCAGGAGCCACACACCTCACCCACCGTTACCCCCACCGTGTGACCCTCTGTCGCTGCCACAGCCACATCGTAGGTGCATAAGCAACCTAGTATGCAAATGGCAGTCGTGGTTTTTCAGAAGCTAAGGCTTATCTTCTGCAGCCTGCTAGCACACTGACACAGGTGTGGGCAGGACCCTCACCGACTCCTCCGCTTGTTTGCACGCTGTGCAGAGAGAGGGTGCTTCCCAACTGCCCCGCGTGACTCCCCTGGGAAACTCGTTCTAAATACCCAACGCCACAGTCAGCTCTGGAAACTCTAACACAGGGGACCCGGGTGGGGGTCTGAAAATACGTATTTTAAATCTAGCCCCTCTTGCTGGAGATGGGTCTGATTCAGCCATTATGGGAAATACTAAGACAAAGGACCGGAGATAACAAAAGAAAGACCTGCCTTCATCGTAAAGAGCACGTTTGCACTCGTGCTGACCTTCTCCCGACTCCCTGGGCAGGGCTTGTTGTAGGAATCCGCTTCCCCTCTCCTGTGACTCGCCCACAGATCCCGTCCTGCCAGTGTGGCAGCAGGAAACAAGGCTAGGTGTGAACGCAATGCATGGTGAACATTTTCATTTTTTAAATACATTGCCATAAAAGACACGTTGCCGTGAATCCCCCTCGACGTCCTCCCCGCGGCTGCAGACACACTTGTCCTGTCACTTTGCCCCTTTCTGAGCTGTCCTGGGAGGTCTTGCAGGAGTGGCTCTCCAAGGCGTGATCCAGAGTACGACCCGTGCTGCTGCCGAGCGCCACCCAAAGAGAAGCAGGCGTTAAGTGTGGCCTCACCCACCTTCCTCACCAGCTCTGGCGCTGTGCAACTCCTGGCCCTTCCCCAGAGTCACAGTGACCATGCAAGGTAAATCTTTTTAATCCATTCGGGACATCAAGGCAGCCACAACAGCACAACTAAAGACACTCACGGAAAAAGACTCCCGGAACTGCTCCAGAAAGGGGCAGGAGTTGTGGGATACGTGTGCTCAAAGGGAGGGAGAGAGTTTAGAGTGGGATTACCGGCAATGGGTCTTTTACTGTATTAAATTTAAAAGAAAATTTTCAAAGCTTTCACTGTATTGGTTTTCAGCCGTGCCTGTAAGTAGGCCTGGGAGGCATTTGTTGTATGGTGTCTGCATTTGCACCCAGTTGTGAATCATTTCCCTGTTTTGCTGTGCCTTGGTTTACGGCTCTCATTTGGGGGATTCAAGGTCACTGTCTTAGGGCTGGGGATGTGGTCCGTGGTAGAGCACAAAAATCAAGTCAGTATCCTCACTGTGAGCCTTACACACAAGAATCCTTCAGTGCCGTGTTACCAGCAGTGTTACCAGCAGTCACCCAAGTGGGCCCGGTAGGACCACTGGCATCCTTTACACAGCTTCTCTTGAAGGATCCAAAAATTCAACGGTTGCATCCTGGAATAGTCACTGTATGGCTCCCAGCAACCTTTTACTGGGGAGGGGGTGGGTCTTGTTTGTTTTTCTTGTCATTAATTTAGCCTTTCTCTGTGTTGGTATCAGAAAAATTCTCCTCTGAGTAATAAAAACAATGTGTGCAACTGAAACTTTTCTTCGACTCATTAGCTAGAATTGGATCGTCTGGGAGGATTTCAGCTGAGGATGTGGAGTGAACATTCGAGTAGCTTTTCTCCCCCAGAATCCCTCTGTCCCCTGCTGCTGTGTTATTGCCCTCATTTCTGGGCAACGATGATCTGCAGGCACCCGAGGGACTAGATTCAAGCACCTGGTGCTGCTGGTCCCTACTGGGCCACCTCAGCCTGGGCATGAACGCTTCCTCCGCCCAGGCTTCTCCCCTGAAAATGCCCTTACTGACGTACTACTGTGCTGCCAGCGGGATGGGAAATGGACTCAGAAATGGAGGTCATGTGATCTGCCCACCAACACTGCTCCCTGGGTCGGTGTGAACCCAGGCGCACGCCTAGTTCAGAGTCCTTGCTGCTTCCTGTGTGTCACCTCCCCCGGTGCCAGGTGTCCCGCTGGTGGGTGACAGACAGGCACAAAGGTATTTCCACACACTGGGTGTCATCCTGGTGCCATGAGAGCAAAAGAGGGTTTCTGCCAGTCTCCAGGCGAGAGGATGTGAGTTTCTGAGATGGGCTATGGCTGAGCATGGAATGCTGGGAGTGGGCAAGGCCACATCACTGTGCACAACTGTTCTTTGGCCTGAGTAGGTCCCTGCACACACACACACACACACACACACACACACACACACACACACACACTAGACAGATAAGTAGATACATAATCTAAAAGTATATCTTATAACTGCATGGGTATGAAGATGACTAATCTGGGCCGCATTATATTAATTTCTCTGATTTAAAAAAAAAATCAAAGCACTTGACAAGCGCCTGCATGTTCTGTGGGCCCTGAGCACTAAGCTCACTGTGCCAGATAAAGAAGTTGACCCTGGGCAGCCAGAAGATTATAGCCAAGATGTGAAAAACACAGTTTTCATTCCACAGAGGGGGAAAAATAGATTGAGCAAAAAGATGATTACCTGTCTTTGTTTTTTGGCTGGTTCTTTTTTTAAAACCGCTTTATTGAGACCTAATTCACACGCCATAAAATTGACCTTTTACCGAGTGGAGCTGAGTGGGTTTTAGTATTTCCAAATTTACCTAACCATTACCAGTATCTACTGCAGAACATTTTCATGACTCCTGAAAGAAGGCCTGCCTGCCCCTATTAGCCATCACTTCTCAGCTTCTGTCCTTCCCCAAACTCCTGGGGACCATTTGTCAGCTTTCTGTCTGTGTGGATTTGCCCATGGTGGGCTCTTGGCATAATGGAATCACACTCTGGGTGGCCCCTAAGGAATGGTTTCTTTCCGTTACTGCAGTATTTCCCAGGTTCCTCCTTGGCTCATACACCCAAACATCTTCCTTTTTAGGGCCAAATAATATTTCATGGGATGAACAAACCACATTTTATCAGTTGATGGAAATTTGGGTTGCTTCTACTGTTTGCCCTGTTTTTGTTTTTGTTTTAACATTGACCTATTTGGGCCTTTAGAATTATTTACGAATTTCTATCATAATACATACCTGCCACTGAGTATGCACTTACTACATACACGTGAGTCACCATCAGGCAGTGGAATCCTTTCTTGAACAACTCTCTTGTTCAGAGCTGTTATTAGCATCTGCCTTTTACAGGCTGTGTGTGGGCCAACAGCCAGTGTACTGGGATCTGGGATTGAATTTGACTTTGTCGTGTGATTAATGTCCCACAGCTAGAGTCCTAGGTTGGAAATCTAGCAACTAGCACAGTGCGTTGTCCTTGTATAAAACACAGACACAAAGTGGGTGATTCCAGTGCAGTGGACAGTATGACGAGAGTAGTTTGCAGCAAAGAAATGACACGTTTCCCTCTCAGCTGAGTAGAAAAGGTGGGGTGCCTGCCCAAGGGACTGTTCTAACCTTGGGGTGCACTAGGTTTTGTTGAGCACTTACTGTATGCTATGTACTCAATAAGAATTTAACTACTGCCTCACTTGAATGACACTCAAAACATGAAGGGTGGGCCAGGCGTGGTGGTGCACACCTGTAATTCCAACACTTGGGAGGCTGAGGCAAGAGGATTGCTGCCTCATTTGAGACCAACCTGGACTACATAGGGAAACCCTGTCTCAAAAAAAAAAAGGAAAGGTGGACCAGAGGAAAGCTATCATCCATTCTCAAATCCCGTTTGCCTGTACTCTTTCTTTGTCACACAAAGAGCTATTTATTTGTGTTTTAAAACATTTCTTCAGATATTCAAGACTTCACAAGCACACACAAAAAAAATTACAAGCAGTACGCTAGAACTGACATGGCTGAATTCTGAAGGTGGAATTTAGTTTCAGGGAAAGGAAGGTATACAGTGAGTGTCATAGGTACCACTGGCTATCTGGGTGTCACAGTTCATTAGCAGACTCAGTGTGGGGCACAGGTATGGTACTTCCTATGGAACCCAAAACCCCAGAGGACACCAGCTTGCATGGCTGTGCTGTGAGACTGTACTTTACCCCAGCGCAGCCCATCTGCCCTAGTGGGCTTCTGGTTCTTGCCATTTTCTGTACCAAAACTGAGGATCCAGAGGAATGAGACTGACTCTGACCACTCTAACCCTGGACAGCGATACTCATTAAATGTCCACTGTGCTCATCGATTCATTCCGTAAATGTCCACTGAGCGGGTACTGTGTGCCAGAGGCTGTTCGGAAGACTTGTGAGGTTCCGGGGATCCAACAGGAAATGCTGGGCCCCTGCCGGTGCCTTACTTTCTAGGGAGGTGAAAAGTCAATAATGAGAAGCCGCAGGTGTACAACACAGCACCTCAAAAGGCTCCGAGAGCTAGAGGAGGACTGAGAACAGGGAGAGTGTGAGTCTCAGCAGACGGTCGCAGTTTTGAAAAGGACAGACAGCCCGCAAAGGTCTCCCTGAGGAGTTAATGTTGGAACAAAGACTGTGATGAGGGGCAACGGCAGCCGTGCAGGTACAAGAGGAAGAGAGCTCCGAGCAGAGGGAACGACTAATGCAAAACCCTCAAACAGGAAGTGGCTGGGGTGTAGGAGCTTTGGGGCCACAGGGTAGGAGCAGGGAGACAGTAGGGCTGAGAGGAGCACTATTCCTCATGCCTGGCATGTCTGACATATTTATAATAATAATAATAATAATAATAATAATAATAATAATAATAATTAAAACACTAATCACAGCTGCATCCATTCAGCAAATATTCATTGACAGTGGGGACCCGGGACAGGCAGGATCTGTGCCCTCTGGGAGCCTAGGGTCTAAGAAAGCAGACAAACAAGTTGCCATGGCACCTGTGTGCTCTAGCTGGGGACACCGAGGCACAAAAGGGATGCAGAGGCACGTAGCTCAGATTTGGAAGGCCCAGGGGAGGCGGAGGTGGGGAAGACACCTGAGTAACATCACAGTGATGAGGCGGAGTTCTACAGTGGACAGCGGGGAGGCGGAGACAAGCATCTCAGTGGGCGGGGCCTGACGAAGGTCCAGACGGCGCCGGGCCACTTGGCACTGGCACATTTTGCTAGAAGGGAAAAGATCATTTGGAAGGGTTGGTGCTCCTGGTGGCGGAGGGCCTTCTGGGTAAGGTGTCACTTCTGGTGAAGAAATACCGCGTTTATGCCATGGGTATAAGACGTTCCCATGGTACATCTTCCAAGCAGGGACACTTTTGAGAGTGGAGTGGCACTGTTGATAGTTAGGCTGGGAGAACAGGTGTAAATCAGCGTGTATGACTGACGTGACTCGTGCCCGGGCGGCGGAGAGCCACAACTCAACACAACAGGGCAAAGCTCAGAATTTCACCTCCCTCCGCTCAGTTTTCCAAGAAAAATTACCAGTCACAGGCCACTAAGCTGGTCAAAGTCTGACTCCAGTAAGGGCTTTAAATTCACTGTTACTATGAATGCACGGGTCTGCCTTTGTCGATCCGTTTATTCTCAGCTGTGTGACTCCTGTTCTCAGCGTTGGTAGCTGTGGTAGAGTGGGGTGATGGTTCGGAACTCTGTACCCCTCTCTCTGCAGGAGAAATTCCTGCCTGTGTCTCCCAGCCTCATGGTGGGTGGAGTGGGCTTCCCTGCCCTGCTGTGCTGGGGCAAAGCTATGAGACTGCTTTGGCCGGTGGATTATTAGTGCGCTGACAGGAAGAGGGGCTTTGAATGTGGTCGTGCCAGTTGGTGCCCCCGAGGAATCTGTCACGGGAAGAAACAGGCCCTGTGCAGCCTATGTCCTAAGGTGGCCTCGGCGCCCACAGAGAACCTCTCCGTGCCACAGCCTAGAGCCAAGCCCCGCACAGCCACGGTGACCCAAGAAAGAAAATAAACACTTGTGCGGAAAGCCACGGAGGCTTTCAGATTGTTTGGTTACCTAGTTAGGGGTGACTTGGTGGTGGTGGTTGTTGTTGTTGGTACCAGAGATTAAACTCAGGTCCTTGCACTTGTGAGGCAGGCAGTGAACCCACTGAGCTAAATCCCCCGCTGGTTACCTGGTTAGAACTGGTTGTGCTACAGTAAAACACAGCATGAGTGAATATGGTGGACTGTGGTTTTCTATTGCAATTGTTTACAGAGCTCAGCAGTGGAGGAAAGAAATGATGTCTCCCCTAAAGTACTATTCTACTTTCAAATCACTTTCAACATGAGTGTGGTGCAAAAAGCATTTGTCCTTGTAAAATTTCTTCGCATCCTATCTCGCTGATTGGCTTCCTCCTTTCCTTTAGGCTTCTTTTCATTTGTGGGCGGTGCCCCTGCACTTAGCCTCCCTTCCCTTGGGCTCCTCTCCTTGGAGGTAGAGTTTTCTGCTTGGCTGGGAGGCCCCGCACCTCCCAGGAGAAGGACGCATGAGTGGGATTCGGTGCTGCAGAATTTGAGATTTTATACTTTCCTGCAGAGGGTCCTGCTCATTTTGGGCTGAATCTTAGTTACCACGCACCTCAAGAAGGAGAACTGGGGTTCAGATGAATTTGAAAGACTGGAGTGTTGAAAGACCTACAAGAATTTAAATTATTCTCAATGTTAAAATCTCTTACAGGGCAGGGGATTTAGCTCGGTGGTGCTGGGCCTGCCTCACAAGCGCAACGTCCTGAGTTCAATCCCCGGTACCCCCCCAAAAAAAAAAATCTCTTGCATTTTAACAAATGCACAGTCATCTTCACCAAGCATCCTGCAGGTGAATCCAGGGCAGACACAGACACAGACACATTCCTACTGCCCTTAGGCAGCTGAGCACCATCACACACAGGCATCCTAAACCAGAGCTGTAGATTCAAAGAGACCCACAGAGAAACGGAGCAATTGGCAGCGGAGGGCAACGGTTATGCACCGGGACTCGGAAGTCAGAAAGGGACGGGGCCAGATCCCAGCCCCGCGTCCAAATGAACACCCCAGCCTCTCTGAACGGCAGCTCCTTTCTGTGTGTGAGGACGGTACCAGAGCTCAGGAACAGGGTGTGCAGATGCGCGCCTGTGATCCCAGCTACGCCGGAAGTCTGAGGAGACCTGGGGCGACTTAACAGACCCTGGATCCAAATAAAAATTTTAAAACATCTACAGATGTAGCTCCATGTTAGAGCACTTGCCTGGAATATGGGAGGTCTTGGCATTAATCTCCAGTAATGCAAAAAGAAATATTTTCGGGGGGTACCAGGGATCAACTCAGGTCCTTGTGATCGCAAGGCAGGCGGCAGAACCACTGAGCTAAATCCCCGGCCCTCAAAAAGAAACTTTTTAAATCTCTTTTCACACTGGATTCCCATTCCCTCCCCAAAAGCAGTCACATGCAGTGGCTTCCTCTCTCTCTTCAGAAATTTTCCGCGCTTACGTGTATATTGGGGGTCACTTCCTTTTTCTTGATTACTCCCATGCATCGTCTATTAGCTTGCCTTTTTCTGCCTACTTAACAACATAACTTTCACTCAGGATTCAGTGCATAAAATTTACTAATCTCCTACTATAAGCCAGGTACTTCTTCTAGATACCAGGCACACCTGAGGGTGGGCTCACTGTTTCGAGGCTGGAGATCCAGAAATCATTTCACTTCAGTTCGTGTGAAACCAGTTACTTCTGACCAGGCTCTCGTGCCGGGGCTCCAGGGCCTTGAAGGCCCTAACAGCAAAAGTGCAGGGAGAGAGCTGCCACGCGTCAGAGTAGGAGCTTGGCCTCCAGATCTGCAGGAAATCAGGCACTGGAGCTAAATGTATTAGTGCCGGGAAGTCTTGGGTACTTTCTCTTGTGCCACAAATGACACTCACTCATCTGTTTTGGGGGTTTGTTGTTGTTTTCTGCTTTATTAACCACTTTCTACTTCACTTCCTCTTTTATCTGTTCCATCCTGCCCACTTCCTCTTGCTGAGGATTTTTAAGGTAACGAGGTACCAAAGGTGAGGGGCTACAAGAGGGAGTTGCAGCATCAGCCGTCTGAGACAGCCTTGCAGTGTTCTGTGCCCACACAAGCAAAAGCAAATACGTTCTTCTGTTACCCTTTCCCTTTTGGAAAAATAAGTAGCAGACTGTATACAAAGTTCCACTCCATGGGTTGTTTTTTGCTTTTGTTGTTTGGTTTTGTTTTTACAGTACTAGGGATTAAATGTAGGACCTTGCATAGGCGAGGCAAGACCGTACCACTGAGCTACACCTCACCCCCCCCCAGTGCTTTTTCAATTTTATCTTACACAGCCTTATTAAATCACCTTGTTAAATGGAACTTTCCATCCTCTTGGTTTATCCTCATAAAGAGCTGGGATTATAAGCATGCATCACCACACCCAGCTCTACTCCTTGCAACTACAGAGTGCTGCGCAGAATAATCCTGTGGTTATTGTGTCTGTGTGCTAATACCTCTAAAGGATACATTCCCAGAAGTCCCCCTGAGTTTTGTTTTTGTTTTGATTTTTTTGGTACCAGGGATCAAACTCAGGTCCTTGTGCTTGTGAGTCAGATGATAGAACCACTGAGCTAAATCCCCAGGCCGCCCTGAGTTTTAATACAACACATGGCCACACTGTCAGGTGGTTCCACATTCCCAGGCTCCTTTGCAGTTTCATCTGGCCATGTGACTGAATTCTGCCCAATGGGACACAACCAGGAAGTAACACCCACTGTGATCATCTCTGTAAGAGGCAGATGCTTGCCCTTCTCATCCTTTCTTCCCTCCCCAGGGCTGGATCAGGGTTGTGTATCTTCTCCCCCAGGGAAAACACTTGAGGGACAATAGAGGAAGGAGGCAAAAAGAGCATCATACAGTAGAAATAAATTTAATATTTTATTTAAGTCCAGTTTCTGGTCTCTGGACCCAAAACAATTCAAGTAAAGGTGGAATCCTATTAGAGCCTTCTACAGAAGCCAAAGCTAAGTGGTCCAATCAAAGCCTATGTTTCTTCACCAGTGTATCTCCAGCATGCCTAGAACCATGTATGTGTTCAATAAAAGCAATAAGAATAATCATGCTGGTTATATTTTAAAGAGCAGTTGGTAGCTGACTGCCCATAGCTAATGATAACTAATGCTCTCGATAACTTACTGTTTCTCAAGTAAGTTAAAGCATTCCCTTTTGATACTCAGAAAAGCCATTCAAGGTCAGTAGGTGAGAAGAATTATCATCTTCATTTTACAGATGAGGAAACGGGCTCACGGGGGTTAAGGGAACCAGATTCTGGCCAGATAAAGACATATACAGTGTGTTCTAACATAGCCTGTGGCACAGGGTGTGCTGGGTGCGAATGTCCACTTTTTCCATCTGCATTGTCCTGACCACTTCCTCTGCCATTGTTAGCTTCGAGGCTTTGAAGTCCAGGAGCCAGTAAGTATCTTCCAGAACCACCCTGCCCACTGGGTGTGGCTAAAGTTTACCAGAAGGAAAGCAGGTGACTTTGTCCTCAGGCTGCTGTGCCAAAGTGCCATAGCCTGGGTGGCTCATAAACAACAGCAGAGCAGAGTCCGTGTCTGGGGAAGACCCATTTCCTCACAGGCGGCACCTTCTGGCTGCATCCCTCCTGTTGCGGGGCCAAGGCAGCTCGCTGCCCTCTCCAGAATACGGGCTGGAATCTCACTCAGGAAGGCTCCACCCTCATGACCTCAGCACCTCCAAGAGCCCCACCTCTTCATACTATCGCTGCGGAGGTTAAGGCTCAGCAGGAACACAAACAGTCCGGCCCTGCCACAGAGGAGAACCTTACTTACTTACAAAACCTTTCACATCTCCGCACCACCAACTCCTTCATCATACCCCTGCCACCGTGCCTCCTGGTCCCTGCATGCTGTCCGCTGTCCACTCTGCCTGAAATCCTCTTCACCTTCTCTTTTTTTCTGGCCCAAGACCTACTCATTCTACGTAGCCAGGCTTACAGATCTGCCCCTCGCAGGAAGCTTTCCCTGCTCCTCCCTGGGTGAACCCTTATCACAGAGTATAATAACTGTTTACTTACTTCTGCCCCTTTCTGCTGCACATCCTCCTTGGAGACTTTCAGCTGCATTCCCAGAGGTGAGCACACCCTCCCACTCCGTAGGACCCAGCTCATCCTTGGTGAATACGTTTATTCTTTATGGCTTGGAGGTGGCCCTAGGAGAGAAGGTCAGCCGTGTGTCCCAAGAGGGAGAGACACTAACAGGAGGCGCAGGTGACAGTGTGCAGTGTCACTGTTGCCATACAGGCTGGGAAACTCGTTCTTCTCAAGGGCCAGTGAGACAGCTGCCCACGCGGGGCCAGGCACTGCCCTGGGGTCACAAGCTCAGCAGTCTGCTCTGGACAGCAGGGCCTGGCAGCGAAGGAACTTCCAAGCCTCCCCCGGCCAGCAGGTGAGCGGAAGGCTGATCTACAGATAAAGAATGGGGAACGCGCTGGAGATGCAGCTCGCGGGGTGAAACACTTGCCTAGCGTGTGTGCAACCCTGGCTTCCGCCCTGAGCAGCTAGAGACGGGGCCTGATCCCCACTGCTGCGTAAACAGAACCCTCTTCTGCAGGATTTCATTTCAGACCTAATCCGTGAGGGGGCGGGGGCGGGGCCGGGGCGTAGAAACAGGACAGAGGAGAAAGTGAGGGTTCTGGAGAGCGGTCACACCCCTTTTCCACCCGACTGCCTTCGTGACTTTTTAACTAGTTTATTTTAAATTTAAAAAGTAATATATGCGGGGCCAGGGATTTAGCTCCGTGGTGCCGCCGCCTGCCTCAAAAGCACAAGGTCCTGAGTTCGATCCCCGCCAGGTTCTGGAAAAAAAAAAAAAAAAAAAACTATATGCAGGTGGGAATGTGGAATGACAAAGCCACTGTGGAAAATAGCATTTGCCAGGGAGTCCAGTGTGCCTAGGCACCATGCCCCAGTTCCTCTACAGCTCTACAGTCGCTCGCAGTGTGTAACAATCACCCCGGGACCTTGTTAAAATGCAGATTCTGCTTACACTGGGCCGGACCTACAGATCAACCGGGGACCTTGTTAAAAGGCGCAGGCTGATTTCAATGCTTTCCGAAGTTTCATGTGCAGCAGAATCACCTGGGGGACTTGTTAAATGCAGATTCTGGATATAGCGAGAGATACACACGTGACGCAGGACGCCTGTTCAGTGTGTGCGCGGCCGCGTAGCTGGTAATTACCGAGCAGGAGTCTGGCCTTTTAGCAGTGGGTGTACAGCGGTGTACAGCGCGGTGTATTCACACGGTGCATTATGCGAGAGTGAAAATAAACAGACCGCAGCTGCCTGCGGCAACATGTTGGATCTCAGAGACTTACAGGCTCAAGGGAGGGGGAAAATACTCAAAGTTGGAGCGGGGGCAAAACTACGCACCGCAGTGTTTAGGTGGCACTATTTTTCGATAACAATGATACAGGTGAGACGTGGTGGGAGAGGGAGGGGAAGGAAGGGGCAGCCAGGGGCAGCCAGGGGCTCGGAGCTGGTGATGAATTTCTCCAGCCTGGCACACCTCGCACTGGCAGTGGCCACAGAGGTGTCTGTTTTATCCTGTAAATTGCACAACTCTGTTTTTACACATTCTTGTCTGTAGTCCAGATTTTATGATTTAAATGTTTAAAACTGAAAAGCTGGCAAAGGGGTCCAGAGCCAGACGTCAGTCCCTTGGTCTCATGACAGATACTTCTGTCCTCATCCCTGGGGACAGTTCACATGACCCGTTTCCTGGCCTCCTGCGCAGTCACAGGCTCAAGCCTGGGAGCGTGTGTGTGTAAAACAAAATGTATTTAAAATTCTTTGTTTGGGATTACATGGAATTTATTCCATTTGTATGAAAGAACCATGATTTAGTTGTTGGCTTTAGTTATTACTTTTTAACTATAAAGTAGCATACCCTCTATTTTTTAAAAGAATTGTTACCACCGGTAATGGTGTGTGCCTATAATCCTACCACTTGGGAGGCTGAGGCAGGAGGATTGCAAATTCAAGCCAATGCTTAGGGGACTTGGCAAGACCCTGTCTCAAAATTAGGAAAAAACAATAGAAAGGGCTGGAGATGTAGCTCAGGGAGAAGGCCCTTCAATCTCCAGGACCCCACCCCGACCCCCCACCAAAAATAAATATTATAAAGGATAGTATTCTCTTCTGCACACATACAAAATTTTGGTTTTCCAGTCTTCATTTCCCAAAGAACTCCCTGCCTTGCTTTAAATGTAAACAGTGTATATTCCAGTACAGTATTCTTCTGTGGGTTTACACATATATATTTCATCATAAAAAGAAATTACGGAGTCTTTTCTTTTGGCACTAACGGTTGAACCCAGGGCCTCGTGCTTACTGAGCACGCACACTCCACCATGAGCTGTCCACCCAGCCCCTGACACGCATAAATGTGAATATGTCTACCTCTGTGAATCTATGTGGAACTTGTTTTTCTTTAATGCAGCACATCCTAAGCTCTAGCCAAACCCATATTCATAAATCTGACTGATAACTTTCACCTTTTGCCCTCTATTCCCTAAGATAGCCCACCTCAGTTTAATGTAGCCACTCCCATATTGTTGGACACGTAGGTTGTTTCTCAGGTGTGGGAAGAGACACCTTTGGACATTACCCTGTGTGTGCATGTGCAAATGTCTCCAAAGGAGAACAGACAGAAGGTGGGTATGTAGAGTACACAGTAAAGTTAATACTGCACGGCTGGGCTGGGGATTGAGCTCAGTGGTGCTGCAGCACACTTTGCACGTGCAAGGTCCTGAGTTCAATACACAGTGCAAAAAAAAAAAAAATTCAGGGCTGAATGACCCTCCAGAGTGACTCGTCCCCACTGGCGGTGCAACAGAAAACCAATGCTATCAGTGTTCCTAATCTTTATTGATCTGATCCGTGAAAAGAAAAAGAAGGAGTTCACTGTTGCTTTAATTTGCATTTGCTTATAATTAAGTTGAAGATCTTTTTGTCTTTTGCCCAGAATCTGCATTTAACAAGTTTCCCAGGTGATTCCTCTGCACATTAAAGTTTGAGAAGCTGAACTCAGAATCCATTTTTGTAACAAGGCCCCTCAGTGATCTGTCTACATGGTACATTTTGAGATGCCCCAGAACCAGAACCTGCACTTTAGAAAGACTCTAGGTGATTCTTATGCACCAGAAGTTTGAGAGGTACAGTGCAGACATGGGGTAACTGAGCCATGCTCATTATTTCTGAGGGTTTTTTGGTTTTTGTTTTTTGTTTGTTTTTTGTTTTTTGTTGTTGTTTTTGGTACCACACGGATCGAACTCAGGTCCTTGTGCTTGCAAGGCAGGCGGCCGAACCGCTGAGCTAAATCCCCAGCCCAGCCGGCTCAGTATGTGTTTAATCTTCTCTATTCAGAAAAGCGGAAAATAGTATTTCAGCTTGCTCATATTTCATCAACCTTAAATGGGTGGAATATTTTTTCAGTTGGTTTGTTTTTTTGGGTTTTTTTTCTCCAGTGTTATGGATGGAACCCAAGGCTTCATGAAGCGAGGCAAATGCTGTACTGCTGAGCTACTTCTCCAGCCCTTTTTGTTAGGGTCTTGTCCAGACAAGACTTGAACTTGTGATCCTTGTGCCTCAGCCTCCGGAGTAGCTGGGATTATAAGAGTGTCCCAACGTGGTTGGCTCTTTTTTCTTTTTTCTTTTTCGGTACCAGGGATTGAATTCTAGTCCTTGCACTTGCAAAGCAGGCAGTGGAACCACTGAGCCAAATGCCCGGCCCTCCTATTTCTCTTTTCCAGGAACTACCTACCCAATCTCTTTGCTTGGCTTCAAATGCACCAAAGTGGTTGTACTTTGGTCGTGGCTGTTGACGTCTTTCCTCCAGCCATGTCCTCCCCTACTTCTTCCCATGGTTGCTGTGGCATTTGTGTTTCAGTCACTTCTGGCCAAACTCAGGAGTCCACGAATGTCCTCCCTCTATCCCCTCCCTCCATGCTGCTGTGACTACGGCACCTTCCTCTGTCTGAATGGCCTCGCGTTTCATCTGTTCGCTGGCTGGGTCTGCTCTGTCTTGGACTTCACTCCGTCTCCAGCATGCAAAGCTGAGCCAGGCCAGGCAAATGTGGTCTCAAAAATTATCAGATGAATAAATAAATTAATCTGTGGCAAAGGTAATGGTGAAGAAATAAGATCTGCTCCTGTCTAGCTTTAGATCCCTTTGGGGAGCCATTCGTAGCTGGCTAAACATTGATCGTCATACTTCTGTATTCACAGTGGAGAGCAGCAGAAGCAACCTAGATGTCATGAAGTCTCTCAGGGGAAGAGGACTCTAGCAGGGAGGGAGGCCCAGGATAATTCCAGACAACACTGTTGTGTACTCGCTAGTTACGTCTTTCTCTTCAAAAAAAAAATACAAACATCTAGGTGTAGTGGCTCACGTCTGAGCAGGAGGATCACAAGTTCAGTTCAGTTTGGGCAGTTTTGTGAGATCTTGTCTCAAAATAAAAAATAAAACGGGCTGGGGATGTAGCTGTGTGGTAGAGTGCTTATCTGGCATGTGTAAGGTCCTGAGTTCAATCCCAGTACCGATGAAAGGAGAGAAAGAAGGAGGGGAGGAGAGGAGAAGAGAGGAGAGGACGAACTTACTCATTTCCTGTATGGATTGAAGCTGGCACAAAAGCATGGGAGGCCGGGGATTTAGCTCAGTGGTGCTGCCACCTGCCTCAAAAGTGCAATGTCCAAGGTTCGAGCCCTGGTACCAAAAAAAAAGGAAAGAAAGAAAGAAAAGCGTGGGAAATCTGCACCTCAGAAATGAGTAATGTCGCATTGAGTAGCTTGTTTGTTTCAAATTTATTTACACATAAAATAGAATATCTATGCCTAGAGAAATAGAACAACCAATTAAGGATGAATGTTGGCTGTCAACTATAACTCTTACCCTATTATTGTAAGTAATTATTAAGACGTAAAGAGTCCAGCCCGACAGATGTTATTCTGTGCACTCTCCGTACATAAACTCACTCTTTCTCACAACCACAATGGATGCCATTTCATCGATGAAATATGGAGCATAGCAACTTTCTTAAGATCACACAGCAAGGAAAGGAATTGGAACTAAGACCTGTGCATCCTAAAAACATGCTCTACCACGGGGCTGTACCCCCACACAGCCCGGGTTCTAACTGAGGCAGGCTCCTGGCTGTACTCTTGGTTATTACATTATGCTGCCTCTGGAATTTTTTGTAATGCTTTGTAAATGACAGCAAGAAACTCTTGTATAATTCAGAGTGGTTCCCTGTACTGAATGAGAATGGAACCCGGGCCTCGAGCATTCAAAGCCAGTGCTCTACCGCTAGGCTACATCCCCAACATGTGCTGTCTGTCTCTTGACAAGATACTTAAGAGTTAGGAAAAGTGTATTCATTTCACTTCCGCAAAGTGAGAAGCGTTGACAATGCTTTCTCTGTGAAGAAAGCAGGTTACCTGGTAACCACTTTTTAAAAGCCAGGATTAAGGTGCTATATCAAGAATGAGGGGCCAGGGATATAGCTCAGTGGCACTGTCTCACAAGTGCAAGGTTCTGCGTTCAATCTCCAGTACCAAAAAGCAAACAAACAACAACAACAAAAAAGAAAGAAGGAGTTGGTCATGGTGGTGCGCACTTGTAATCCCAGCACTCAGGAGGCTGAGGCGGGAGGATCGCTGTGAGTTCGAGACCAGCCTGGGCTACATAGTGAATTCTAGGTCAGTCTCAACTACATAGTGAGACCCTGTCTAAAACAAAACAAAACAAAACAAAACAAAAAAGAATGAGGAAGCGACTAGTTTTCCACAGAAACATCCATGGAAAGAATATTTTGGAATGCATTCTTAGCTATGATTTCCTGGCTGTGTGCTATTATGGATGAAAACAGTACAAAGTGGTCACCTTAAAAATTTCTATCTGCATTTTTAAACTTAGCCACAGAATTGTCTAGTGTGTTTAAACATCTCAATCAATCAATAAAAATCTTCCCTGGATTTGAAGTCCATTTGTTAAAGACAGAGTGATGATCCTTCTTCAGTTTTATTTGCAAAAGCCCCTGGTTGTTTATCAGGAAAGATTAAAAATTATAAGCTGGATTTCAACAAAAAAGGACAGTCAACTTGTATAACTGGCTACTAGGATTAAAAAGCCATGACTTATTAAGGATAGCCTAGGACAGCTGGCATTCATTTAGAGGCATATATCCTAAGAAATATAACTTTTCAGTTGTGCATCTTGAAGCCACTAAATCAAACACAGAAATAAACTTGAAGGCTAAAACTTGAAATGGATGTTTAGCAAAATAGCAAAATAACCCTTTCAAAAATAAAACTAGGCAGTTGTCGTTATGTTGGCAGAAAATTAATCATATTTTTCACCTTGCTTTTTGTTGACATAATATATAGGGGAAATGCAAATCAAGGTCTCTTTTTTACCATCATTTTATCAGTAGGGATGGCAAAAATTGAAACATTTGTTAATACACTTGATGAAACTGAAACACTTGGTAATATAGTTGATAAAATTGCAACATTTGGTAAACATTAAGTGGTTCTGCTGGGCAAGGGGCTCTGTGCCCTCACTGGCTCCAGAGACTTCTCATATGTGTCCAAGACCCCACACGCCACTGTCCTGGAGCACAGGAAGAGATGTCTCAACCTTATCTCTTCTACCTTCTGAAGGAAGCGAAAACTGGTGCCAGATGGCCTGGGCAGAACCTCTTACCCCACTAGAGATATGTATTCACTCAGCAGGAGCAACAGCACCTGTTAGAAAGACCATGGGTCCCCGCAGCATGGGCCACAATGGTAAAAATGTGCCACAGACCAATCAGCAGAAGAGAAGGTGAAGAAACCATGTGTATTTTCACACCATAGAATGTGACACTTCTGTCAACATGGATGAACACAGCAATCTGCGTGATCTTAGCAAATAGCATGAACTGCGGGGGGGGGGAGTAATTCTCAGAAGATAACAGGCTTTTTAGAAAGTTCTTTAAAATTAAAAATGTCTATTTTTTTAGGAATATGCATGGTGCAACAAAACTTGCTAAAGAGAAAAAGTAGGCGAGGTGGCACATGTCTGTAATCCCAGCACGTGGGAGGCTGAGGCAGGAGAATTGCTGTGAGTTGAGACCAGTCTGGGCTACACAGTGAGTTCTAGGTCAGTCTCAACTACATAGTCAGACCCTGTCTCAAAAAGGGGCGGAGGGAGCAGAGGAGCCAAGCATGCACAATTCTGTTTGATAGTTACCGAATTCAAGGAGAGGATTGGGGAGGGCGACAGTGGAGATCCAGGTGTCCTAGTTAAGGTCCTAGTTTTTTGTGGAGAACAGGTGTAAGATTTAAAAGTCTCACTTCCACTCCACTGAGAGCAAACAGCCCAAAAGGCCTTTGCAATGTTGGGCCCTAAAGCCCAATGAGGCTCCTTGAGCGCTATCGAGGAACGAGAAACCCAGGAAAGAACACACCAGGCTAGATGGTAAAAGACCTTTATTAGTCTGGCCAGACGGCACTCTCAGAACCAAGTGGCTGGCTCAGAGAGGCGCCTAGCTCAGGGGCTGAGGTCCTCTTACAGGGAGTAAAAGGGGGGGTTAACATTTTTGGGCTCACAGACAGGGGACAAAGGTCTGCTGACTTGAGCTGGTGGTCAGCAGTCACATGCTCAACAGTCACATATTGATGAGTGACAGGTACCACCCATAGGATGTCTCAAAGGTCACCAAGACACTCCGAATGAGCAAACAGTTTGTCAATTAACTTGGGGCTCTATGTCTGGAGTCTCTAATTTACAAGTAGATTCAGATCCAGACTTCAAACAATACAAGAGTGATACACATTCTTAGGCCGGGGCTGGAACAAAGGTCGGGGCTGTGGCTACAATGGGAGGGGTTCAGGACACTGTCTCCTAGGCCCTTTGCCATTTAGCAAGGGCTTGTAATTTAGGTCCCACACAGGGACTTTCCTTATTATATCATGATAAGCCAAGGAGCAGACAGGCAACTAAACAAATGTAGATTCGCAATAGAGCAGTAATGACTGTGTCAGTGGCAAGGACTGATTACACACACACCCCTCAGGGGATGAAGGGGTGCCATTTACCACCCAACCTCCACCCTCAGTGCACCCCAGGTCAGCTTCCCCAGCGGCAGTACTTTTCCTGGTTTATCAGGATCCTGAAACATGCTCACAAGGGAGATAGGATAATCAGCAGCATGTTCATGTTTTCAAATGCCTTCACCCCTGCATGTAGCCAGCCACCTACACACATCCCAAAGTATATGAAACATTGTCTTAGAGTTAAGGCTTGAAAGCTTAATCTTGAGTGATTTCACCCAGGATGACCCAAACATTGACAACTTGAAACCATCAAAAGAAGCAGGAGGGAAACAGCTCAGCTTTGGAGAAATGTCCAAATGCTGTTCACAGGCCCTGCCCTGGATCTGCCTCACCTGGCAAAAGGCCCCTACCCCAGACTGTGGAACCCACAGGGCCCAGCCACCCACCTGCGACTGCCATTCCATGAAAACCCTACTGAGGCTTAAGAGCGAGGAGTCCCGCCCCACCTCCACCCCCAGTTCCAGCGGAACCTGGCTGGATGTTTAACAGGCTCCCACGTGATTCTCAGGTTCGGGCAAGCTCGGGGTGCAGTAACTGCAGTTTAAGAAAGTAAACACCCGGGAGATGTAGCTGGCTTTCTTGCTCCCAGTTGGTTGTCGTTCATATCGTGCAAGGAGGGGTAACCCTCGGGTCTCATGAAGGTCCCAGCCAGTCTGGGCACGAACTTCAATTAGCCTAAACCCGAGCGGACCGCGCCTGTCACCTGCTGGGCGGGGCCTGTGCTCTCTCGGCCCCGGCGGCTGCTCCTGTGTGGTCCGCGACCCCGCGCGTCACCGTCCTGGAGCGGGGCGGAACCACGCTGTAGGAAAATACAGATTCCTGCCCTCCGCCGCCTGAATCTAGCACTTTCTCAATGTGCTTTTTTTTTTTCTTCTTCTTCTTTTTTTTTTTTTTAATCGACGCCTTCAGGAACAACTCGCCCTGGTCTCCTCTCGATTTTATACTCCAGTGTGCAGCCAAGGTTGAGGACCACGAGATGAGGCCGTTCTTAACCTTCGCGTGCAGCAGAATAAAATGGAAAAATACGTCTCTATACCAATGCCCAGGTCCCAGCCCAGACCAATTAAGTCCGAATCTACCAGCGCCGCGACCACAGCGTCACCCAGGGGAGCTCGTTAGAAATACAGAAGCTCGGGCCTCGCCCCGGACCCACCGAGTCCGAATCTGCATTTTAACGAGATCCCCAGTGACTCGTGCGCACATTAAAGTGGGAAGAGAGCTGCGCTTCTGAAATTTTAATGGGCAAAGGAATCACCTGGGGATCTCGTTAAAATGCAGACACGGCTTCTCAAACTTTAATGTGCACGCGATCACCTGGGGATCTTGTTAAAATGCAGATTCTGACTCGGCGGCTCTGGGGTGGAGCCCGAGAGTCTGCATTTCTAACGAGCTCTCGGGTGGCGCGGACCCCAGGCCCCTGGGCCCCGAGGTCTGGCTCCGGGCCAGTCCGCCGTCAGGGCCGTTGATAAATCGCCCAGCTGGGCTGCAGAGCAGAAGCGCCGGGACATGCGCG
>NW_022900934.1:9701259-9759710 GCF_012274545.1 Fukomys damarensis
CTCGGACCCGGGCGCCCCTGGGAACTACACCTCTGTAAGTTCCACCGCCCGGGGCACCAGGCAGCTCCCCCGAGCGCACGGAGCACGCGGGAAGGATGCTCCGAGCCCCCCTCGGAGGCTGTGCTCGGGCGTCGGGCTCCGGAGTCCTCCTGGCCCCGGCTTGGGCTGCGCCCCTGGAAGGTGAGCATTCCGGGAGACCCTGCCTTGGATGGAACTGCATCTGGGAAATCCTCTGTTCCCACCCGGTGTCCAGCCTACCTCTAGGGGCCGCGGAGGGAGGGAGCGAGGGACAGGAGGGAGAAGAGTCGGGTCCTCCGGAGAGTGTGATCCGGCGGAGAGAGTCGGCCATCGAGATAAACTGGTAAAACGTACAGTGTGTTCGAGATGAGGGCCAGGAAAACGCACAAGTGGGGAGACGAGGTATGGGGCGGGGGCGTCTCCGGTGGAATGTGCAGGGACGGTCTCCCGCGCGGGGACCCTGAGGGTGCGAGGGAACAGCGGTCCAGGCGGAGCGAGAAGTCCGGAGGGCCGAGACCTGGTGGGGACCGTGGGCCCCAGTAGGGGTTCTGCGTTCTGCCCTGAGAAACGTGGGCGCCTTGGGGGCGGGGTCCGGGGCAGTGGGCTCCTCCGGGCCGCCCCTGGGCCCTGGGTAGGACGGGGCTGGAGAACCCCGGACACCCTAAGGCCCCGGGCCACCACCCCGCTGTGGTCTGGGGATCTTCGGCTGGAGGGGAGCTTTCCGAACAGCCACATTCCTCGGCCCCCTCGGGCACACGCCCCCCATTGGAATCTCGGGGGGCGGGGCTGCGGGATCTGCACTTCTAAAGCCGGACCAGACTGGGTTGCTACTTTCTCTTCGCCGCCTTTCCTTTTTCCTGAGCTCAGGGAAGCCCTGGGGACTTCTCCCCAACTTTCTCCTCTTCTCCCCGCGCTTGCCGGGTGTGGCGAGGTGGAAGTGTCCTTGGGGTCCAGGGCAGTTCATGCCTCGGAGCTGGGTCTTCCTCTCCTCTCCGACCGGCTGTCGCAGGACTTTGAGGACCACACTTCTCCGAGGCTAATGCAAACTCTTCCAGAGTAACCGTTGGTGTTTTTAAGGGTTAAAAAGAAAGCCTGCCACAAGCAAAATACCGTGTCGGCCGCTGTGTCCCAGGCCTAGAGTGAATTTACGTGGGTTGGAACTCCAGGGCCTTAGACCACTGTGCCAATGGAGGGAGCTGGGAAGTGCGGGATGCTGACCCCGTCGGGGAAGTGATTATAGCAGGGAATTGCCGAATTGCCAGGGGATGGGTTCAGAGATAATTTCGGCCAATGGGGCTGCCAGACGCCTGGAGCAGCTGTAGGAGGCGCTGTGGGCCCGGGAGAAGCGCTGTGTGTTCGGGTGGGTGTGCTGCCAGGGACAGGCCATCTCCCCCGCGGAGGTACCCTGCGCCTGGGTTCTGACCCTAAACAAGGGGCCGCCTCTCTGTTGTAAGGTTGAGCCTCTCTTTATTTGCCAGCAGCCTTGTTACTGGCAGCACCACTGGCCTCTGTCAAACCTGGCCACGCCCAGACTCGGGAATTCCCTGGCTTACCTGGAGGGGGTGGCTCCCGCTGACCTTGGGTTCCTAAATGTCCGCAGGTGAGGTTTCTCTGCAGGCCCCTCTTTCACCTTCGTAAGAGGCTCTACCTGGGTACTTCTTAGTGTAGGGTACAGTTTGATAGTTTCCACCCACCTGAGCCTTTGCCTCCTTTCAGATTCGCCTTGGAATTTTGCACTGTGTGAGGGCACCAGTGCATGAAACTAATATGTGTATCTAGCCATGATATGTGTATCCAGCACAAGTTTCTCCTACCTATACTAACAAATTTAACTTTCATGTGAGCCTGAGACAGGGACCATAACCTCCATTTTACAGATGTGACAACTGAGGAAGAGGGAACTTGAGTAACCCACTGAGGACCGCACAGCTAATAAAGGACAGGATGGGATTTGTAACTTACTAGCTGGCTTTCCAGTCAGTTCCTTAATCCACTGAGCTGTACAATACCTTATCTATATTTCAGTTTTCAGGGCCCGGGATTTTGCTCAGTGGTGCCACTGCCTCCTGCCTTACAAGCCTGAGTTCAATCCCCCAATACCGCATTAATTAATTAATTGACTTAATTTCAGTGTTCCATCTGACTTGGTCCTGTAAATTAAAAACACTGAAGAGTTGAGTGGGTTTTAGCTTTAATACATGATTGTTTGTACTAAGCAATGTACAGCCAGAGCCAGGAGCAGACAGGCAGAGCCATGGGCTGCAGACCAGGGTTAAGGGTGGATTCCCATCAGATGGAAACCGAGCCCTGTAACCTTCAGCATCTTTGAGCAAGTTTCTCTTTTTTCTTTTCTTTTCTTTTCTTGGTACCGGGGATCAAACTCGGGTCCTTGCACTTGCGAGGCAGGCACCTGAACCACTGAGCTGAATCTTCAGCCCTGAGCCAGTTTCTTGCTTTCCCAGCCAGCAGAAATTCTCAGAGTGTGATCCCTAGATAGCTGCAGCAACAATGGAGAGCTTATTAGAAATAAAATTACCGACTTTACCCTAGACCTTCTCATCAGGAACCCTAGCGTAGAACCCAAGCCCCTGTGCTGTAGCAAGCCCTCTAGGTGATTCTAGTGTTTGAGGACAATTGGCTGTAAGGTTTGGGGGTTTTGCTTTGGTGTTTTTTTATTTTTTTGATGGTTTGCAAAGATGTATTAAAGTGGAAAAGATATTATTTCATCTATCCCCTGAGCACCCATTCAGCTGCCTTCCAAAGGGTTCCTAGCTGCATAAAAGCTCTAAAATCCACCTCTTCTTGGTCCTTTGCTTAAAACTTGTTCCATCTATTGTAGCCAGTGTGACTTTTCATGCCTTTATTTAAAAGGTCTGCACCCAGCAAGCCATCCATAGATTAAAAACGTGTGACTGGTAGTTAGATCAGAAACATGAAAATGCTGAGTATCATCAAATTCTTTTGTCGTACTTTTCCAGGGCAGCTCAGACCTCCTGTGTACTGGGATCACTGCTGTGCTAATGCGGATTGATTCCGTGGCTCTGGGATAGGACCCGAGAGTCTACCCTTCTAACCAGCTCCCTTCGTGGTGCTGCTGCCGGGAAGATGTCCCTGGGCGGGAGAGCATGACAATCACCAAAGAGTACCTTAAAAGTGCAGGTTCCCAGCATGGTCCCCACCCTCCACCCACTGGTGCACACAGGACCAAGAGGATCAAAAACATCTCCTCGGGCATTGCCAGATTCCTGTAGGAGCAGCATGACCGTGCCTGAGAGCCAGTGGGTGGCACCGATAGTTCTGTTCACTCTGCTCTCTGAAGCCGCGTGACTGTAAGCACGTATTCTACCCACCTTCAGAACCTGCATTTTTCATGTCTTTAACTGTACATCGCTGAGGCAGACACTTTTTTTTTTTGGCACTGGGGATCGAACTCGGGTCCTTGCCCTGACAAGGCAGGCGGCGGAACCACTGAGCTAAATCCCCAGCCCCTATCGCCTCTTGATAGAGATGAGTAAAGTGAAGCTCAGAACGGTTCAATAACTTCCCTCTGGTTACACAGCTAACGTTTAGCCCAGTAGACCTTCTGCCTACAGCTGAAATCTTCACCACTGCGCTTCTCAGTTTTTAGTGGTAAGATTCCTTCACCTCTACAAGCATCCCATTACAAATAGGATCCAGCATTTATTATCATTTAGGACCACAAAGAAATCCTACACCACAGCCTATAATTTATGAGCTAGTCGCTGTCTTTGGTTTTGGTTCCTGGTTCCTTTCCCGCTCCAAAGTTTGATGTTGACAATACTTGTTGGTTTTTCCCCCTCTTGGACTTGAGTCTGTTTGGAGACAGCATGTTGGAGTCTTTCAGGAGCACTTGGCCTTTGTCACAGAAACTTTTTTTTTTTCTTTTTTTGGTACAGGGGATTGAACCCGGGTCCTTGTGCTTGTGAAGCAGGTGGCAGAACCACCGAGCTACATCCCCAGCCCCTGTCACAGAAACTTTTAAGTCTGCAGACTAGATTGAACCATATGAAGTCATCTGGCCATTTTTGTGTACGTGAATGGTGGTCTGGTGCAGTACTAAGCACTAGAAGCAGAGAGCGACAGCCAACCCCCGGGGACCCATTCCTCAGCACCAGTGACCTGCTGGTGGCCAACCTTGCTTCTCGTGCATCCCAACTACTCTCTTGTCCTGGATTATTTAGAACCAAAACCTATGTATCGTTCTGTTAGGAAAAGGGGCAACGAGCACCACAGCAGAAGACAGGCTTCACCGGGATTAAAACCTGAGAGGGCCCTGCTCGTGTGAGGACCACGCCGCCCATGTCTTACAGACTCGGGTCTTTTAGGGTTAAGGAGGGGAAGCTGAAAAGTGGAGTTGGGAGTGGACCGGTGCGGTTGTCCTTCGCGCGGGCAGCTGGCAGCTCGAGTGCTGTCCATAGAGAGCGCGTGACTGAGCTTTGAGGGAGCAGCAGGGGGAGCTGAGCCAGGGCAGGTGGTTGGTGAGTTTGGAGAAACTGAAACTGTGGGAGCTGGAGAACCAAGGGCTGTTTCTGAATGTCGCCTGGGTCTCGAGGCGCCAGCCTGCCTCCTCCATGCCAGGCTCTACAGTAAGATACGGAGAAGTGGGTACCATCTTGTTCTCTGACCGCTTTCTGCGGATGGGGGCAATGGGAAGCCAGTCGCCTTGTCTGGAGAAGGACTGTCCTGAGGTGGTCTGTGGACCGCCCGAGAGATGGCTGTAATTCTGTTGGTGAGAAACCTCTGAAGCAGATTAATAAAACAGGGTAAAAAGGGAGTTTCCAAGAAAGGACAGGGGAGCCCCGGAAGAGGGTTGGGGCACATAGATAAGTGTGTGTTCGTTTGTTTCTCAAAATAGGCCAGTCATGTAAGACAAGCATGAGTTCTGAATAGAAAATGAGGAACGAGGGCCATGGACTGGGTCGCTTTTTGCTTTGTTTTGCCTGCCAGGTGGCTAGAGAATTCCAGGTGTTGCGGCAGTAAGGACTGGGGCGCTATAGGCGTGGTGCTGAACACTGGTGTTGGGGATAGAGATCTGATGGCAGGTAGAGCAGAATCGGGAGGAAGAAGGGTTAGAGATTGGAAAGGCCCTTCGGATGGAGGGGACACCTTGGCAGCTCCTGGTCCCTGTGTTTTGGTTGGGTTGAAGTGAGGAGGTTCCCGGAGCCAGAGAAGTGGGGTGTCACTGTCGGTCCTGTTGGGACGCTAACTGGCCTGAGGCAGCAAAGGTTGGGTCAGGGAGGGGAGGAGGGTGATACCAGTGCTGCAGACGGAAAAAAGGGGCTTGAGTTACATCGAGCGAGGAGGAGAACGGAGAACGGGGTACTGCGCAGCCAGAGGGAAGCTGGACACGCAGGATCGTCTCCTATCATCTCTCCTTGCAGAGAGCATCGAGTGGATGGCCCAGTGGGTCCCAGTGCTTTAGGAGGCAGGCTGGAGGGGAGTTGGGCGGGTCTTGAGGGAGCTTGTCCCCATCACAAAAGAAGCAAAGGAAGAAACACTAGACAGGACCTCAGTGGAGTTTCTAGTAGGCCGGGAAAGCCTCGCTCCTGGGAATACTGATTCCCAGGGTGAAACCTGAACTCCTGGTCATCCCTGGATGAAGAGCGGACTCCTCGTCTTTAATCCAGGAGAAAAGCAACGAGAAGTGCCAGTTGACCCTGTGAGCGCATTTCAGGAGTGTAACAAAGGTCATGACCTCTGTCCGAAGGCACCGATTCAACCAGAGAGGAACGTGCGGGTCTGGGGAGGAGGGAGTGAGGGTCTGAGGGGCAGCGCCGTCCAAGCGAACGGGGAAAGACTGCAGGCTGTGGGGCCAAAGGGGTACTAAAAGCACCTTCGTGGTCGAGAGCCAGAAAGTGAGCCGTGTGGGGGTGGGACCTGGGAGAGGAAGGTGCAGGGATTGGGAGCTGCTGGATGGATGGGGCTGACTGTTGGGTTAATTTGTCCAGGGTCTTGATCCAGACAAAAGGAACCATTGGGTGTTTTGTTGTTGTTTCTTTGTTTTCACTGGGTGGGTAGGGGTCATGTGAGCAGGAATTAGTTAGGATCAGCAGTCCCTGGGGTGAGGGTTATCGTGCACAGAGCTAAAGTGAGCCAGATCCTTAAGTGAAATTTTTACAGGGGTGTGATGTGCAGCTTGGGAGTGACAGCACCCCATACCTGGGTTAAAGGAGACGGGGGACAGAAGTGGGCCGGGCAGCAGGCAGAAAGACATCCTCAGCATTGGAATTTTGTTTAGGTGTCTCCATAGGTGAGGGGTTTTATGTGACAGTAGTTTTAAGCTGGCATCGTTTCTGTTTTTCCTGGCGAAGGAGCAGGAATCTAGTAGGTTCCGGGAGGGTTGGCATCGACAGGGCCAACTGATACCTCAAATCTCCACCTCACAAAGGGATAGGACAGCTAGGTATGACTAGGGATGTAATAGGGTAGTTTCCCCAGTGGTGCAGACCTTGAGAAGAATCTGAAGGGTTTGGGGGGAGCCCTTTTACATCCACTATGGCTACAGGAGAACAAGAAAAAGGTCCCTGAAATTTAAGGAGGACCGTTAAATGGTTCCAGTGTTGATAAGGAAAGAGAAACAGCCTCAGCAGATACCATCCCGGTCACCCCCGTTCCTGGGACTCACTTGGCAGGGGGACAGCGGATTGAGGCACCTCCAGACCTCTGGAGTCAGAGCAGGTAGCTGAGGCAGGTCTTCCGGTCCTGGTTGGGGCCGTGAACGAGGGGCTAGAAGGTGTTCTTGTGGGGACAATCCATGTTCCAGTGACCCCGCTGACCACAGGTCGGGCATGCTTAGGGGGAGGCAGGGGTTAGGGCAAGCTTTAGCCAAGGGGGAGGTAGTGGGGCGGCTCTTACCAGTCCTGGGCCGAGTTAGGTGTCCGGTGTTGGCATAGAAAGCGAGCAGGAAAGGGCTACTGGTCTCCCCCGTTGGCTGGTGCTCATGAGGAAGGTGAGAAAAGGAGAGATAATAAGACAGAGATGGGAGCCCCAACAGAAAGCGCATCTCAGCTACGGGCAGGCCGGTAAAAACCCTCATCTTGGTGTACCAGGGATCGGGTCCCCACGGGCTGCCTTATGCGGTCCACGGTGGCGACCCAGGGTGGAGCCAGAGAAAGAAGCAGAAAGCCACGTGTGATGGTGGCCTCTTCCCCGTCCGCCAGTCTTTGGGGTGATGGACTCAAGGGTCACCGTCCCGGACTCCACTCCCGCTGGGTGTAAAAGAGGAGGGTGAGAGGAGAAAGAGGTGGGAGACCGCACCTCACACGAGCCACCAAATGTTAGGACAAAAACGAATCGAGCCCACAGCCACGGACAGGTTTTACTGAGATCAAGACCTGAGAGGAACCACTGGTCTGAGGACCAAGAGGCCTGGTGGACAGAACATGACTGGCCTTCAAGCAATGAGCTAGTGGGAGCTGAGCAACGGGCAGGCGGCTGGCAAGTTGGGGGAAACTGAGACTGCAGGAGATGGAGAACTGAGGCGCGTTTCTGAGGGTCGGCTTGGTCTCAAGGCGCTGATCTGAGCCCTTCCCACAGAACTTGAGAATACGTCAGCATCCAGGCCTGAATCACGGGAATGCTTTCTAAAACTTTTAATTTTACTTTCATGCCCCCAAAACTCAAGGAGTTTTATGTCAAACTTCCCGGAAGTCTGCGCATTTCTCACCAGCTGAGTGGTTTTCGCAGTGTTTGAAATTGGGAGCCTGAAGAGACCCTGATGTCCTTTTAGATGCTTGACTCGAGTCTCTCTGTCCTTGGTTTGCTGTCCTCCGCTTTTCTTCTTTCAAGTTACTTATTAAAACTCCCATTTTATCCTGGACGACAATGCTGTCTGAAGTGTGTCTGGTGGCCTGTTATTGAACCGAAGCAAAACATATCAGAAATTTGGGTGTGAGCTTCTCAAATTAGCAGCTTCATATTGCTGGGACACCCAGCAGATCTGTCCTATCTGATAATAATGTTTGCACTCATATTTTGTCTTCATTGTTCTTGTGATTTGCATTGATTACATTTACAGAAGTATTAGTCTGTGATGAATTGGATATTGTTTTTAAAAACTAGGTCTTCACATTACCCCAGTGGCTTTTTGGGGTTTGGGGGGTTTGGGGGTGTTGGGGGAGGTTGATTTTTTGAGGGGGTGGATACTGGGGATCAAACTCAGGACCTTGCACTTGCCAGGCAGGCACAGTGCCACTGAGCTAAATCCCTGGCTGTCCCAGTGGCTGTTAATTGGAATTATGCCACTGTTACTACTGAGACCCCATTGTCTCTTGTTATTTTTAGGAAATAGGTTATTAAAGGAAGATGACTCGTTAGAATCTACTTAGAATGTACATGGCTTATGCCGGGCATGTTGGCACACAACTGTAATCCCAGCACTCAAGAGGCTGAGGCAGGAGGATCGCTTTGAGTTCGAGACCAGCCTGGGCTACATAGTGAGTTCAGGTCAATTTCAACTACATAGTGAGACCCTGTCTAAAAAAAAAAGAATGTGCATGGCTTACATTTCTATTCACTCATTTTGCAGTATGGAAGAGTAAACAGAGGAATAGGGTCTCACTAAGTTTCCCAGTCTAGAATCAAACTCAAGCCTCCCAAGTAGCTGGGGTTTACACCATTGCTGATTTCTTTTATCTTTTTTTTTTTTTTCTCAATTGAGGATCAAACTCAGAGCTTTCATACTGAGCTACATCTGCAGCCCTTTTTTATTTTTTCTTTTAAGACAGAGTCTCAGTTTCCCAATCGGAGCTCAAACTTATGATCCTCCTGCCTTGGCCCCCCAGTTGCTAGGATTACAGGCCTGACTACATGGTTCATTTTTCAAAATATTGCACCTGGGATTTAGCTCAGTGGTTCTACCACCGGTCTCACACGCACAAGGTTCTGGGTTTGATCCCAGGTACCAAAAAAAAAAGAAGATAGCATTTTTCAAAATACCTTTGAAGAGCTGGTGATGGAAGATGAAATAAGCTCAGACTTATTGTTGGACTTACCTTGGTGGTTTGACTTGGGGAAAAAAAAATAAGTGAAACTTCATGCCTCAATTGCAGCTTCTGAGCTAGGTGACAACATGCCAAAACCAAGCGGCCTCTCCACGGAAGGTGGTGACACCCAGAAGTCCCCTCCCATCGCTGTTCCCTCTGAGGCAAGGGAACCCTCGGCTACCCTTGGAGAGAGGACGTTCAACTGCTGCTACCCAGGTAAGACGTAAACCCTGGCACGTGGAGGCGCAGGCTGCGCACAATCCACACTCAGCTCCACGCTGCTCTCAAACGGTCACGTGGGTGAGAATCTCCACGGCCCACCTGACCTCCTTCAGGCTCTTCTGTCCCGAGAGTCCACAGCTCAGCATGGGATTCCCAGAGCCTCAGGTCCCCGGGTGCAGAGTAGCTTCTGTGAGGCTCTTCGACTTAAGAGTCTCATCCTGCTCAGTTCACTTGAAGTTGAAAATGCATTGAATGTTCCTAACCTATCCGAGCCTGCATTAAACGTGCTTACACCACTTACCTTAGGTGACATGTGGGCAGTCTCTATTTGTTATAAAACAAAGCCTGTTTTCTAATAAAATATGGGACCTCGTGGAATTTATTGCCTACCATACTGAAAGCGAAAAGAGAACGGTTGTATGGGAGTACGACCACACCGTAAGGTCAAGAAATCGTAGGTCAAGCCATGACAAGCCGGGGACTGCATAGATGTTAAGAGCTGCATTTTCTCTCTTCTCTGCTAGGTTGCCAGTTCAAAACTGTTCATGGCATGAAAGACTTGGACCGCCACCTTCGAATCCACACGGGTAGGTAGCCGTTCCTTTGTTCCGCAGTTCGGTAAGGAAGCGGATATGGGTTCAGGGCTAGGTAAACAACAGGAAGTTTGGCTTACAGAGGTGGGCTTGGGACAGGAAGTGGAGGAGACAGGAGGAAGAGATTGGCAAAGGACGGGCAGGAATCCTGGGGAGGGTGGTAAGATCACTGCTTGAAGGCATCCTTTCAGGACAGAGAGATAAGACATGCAAAACCAAGGCAGGAATGCCATGGTCTGAGGCAGAGATCTGCGGACTCCAGCCTCAGGGGTGGAGCTGAGCAATAATTTTAGGGCAAGAAGCCTAAAATAGTTCTCTCTGGCCCTTTACAAAAAAATATTGGCAACCCTTCATTTAGAGGATAAAACCTATACATGCCTGTACAAGCAAGGGTGTTGGTGTGTTTGCTCTCATGGAGTCCAGGTTCTGTGGCTTAAACATAATGGGGTTTATTTCATTTTTCAAGCACAGTTTAAGAAGCAAACTGTCAGTTGGGTAGGGTGGTGCACATCTATAATCCCAGCACTCTGGGAGGCTGAGGCAGGTGTGTTCCAAGCTCAAGCCCAGCAACTTGGGGACTTAGCAAGACCTATCTCACAAGTGGTAGAGGAGGGGGTTGCTCAGCACAAAGGCCCTGAGCTCAGCCCCCTCATAATGGAATGAATGAATGAAATAAGAAGCTGCAGCAAGTCACCCTCTGTGTCCCAAGACATGGCCATGCTAACGCACAGTGCCTCCGGGTCCAAGGCAGCTGCTCCAGCCCTCTGAATATCTTCATGAGCCGGAAGCAGGAGCGAGGCCTCCGGCACCCACAGTATCGCACTCTGCAGCCAGGGCCCAGGAGCAGCTAGCTCTTCCTGTCCTCATGGGATGTATGCAGAAGAGAACTGTGGCCACACCAGGCATGGAGGAGGACTGGGAATGCGCTCCACCTGCAGAGCCCCAGCCCTGAGGGGAGAGAGCCCTCTGGGCAACTAACTAGTAGTCTGCCAGAAAGGGCCATGGTCTGATAGAAATCAGAACGGAAAGTCGGTTTTGCCTGGGGAGGGTAGATCATTTCCTTCTCTCGATGACATGTTTGGTCCTTAGCCCCACAGACACGGCTGTCAGGAGGATTTTAGGAGCAATTTGGGAGGGAAAGTGAGAAGATTCTACCAATATGACCGCTTTAAGCCTCTTGAGAGTGGGTAACTCTCCGGTGAGTTATTTGAGAGGTCGTTCTCAGCTGAGGCTGTGCTGCTGCCATCTAGTGGGGAGAGGCTGGAGGTGCTGCTTAAATCTTTTAATGCACAGAACACCGCAAGCCCGGAAATATTCACAGTGCCAAGGTTTACCTAGAGAGAGGTGCCGGAGCTGGACTAACAGTGTTTTAATGGCATACCGCAAAGCATGCTGGGGACACAGGAAGTACAGGGAAGGCCTTGGCCCCCAGTCAGAGAGGCAAATGTCAGATAGATTGCTTCTCTAGCAGATGTAAGCTTAGGCTGTATCTTTGGATGCAGGACAACTGCTCCAGTTCTTGGTGTCTCCTTACTAATGAATGGAAAGTAGGAGATGGGCCTGGAAAGCTCCCGGCATCCCTCCCTCAGGGCATGACCGGAAGTAGCATCCGTTGTGACCATCGTTTCCAGATCCTTTTACACATAAGACCTGAAGAAAGGCTCCCATCAAGTTTTGTTCCTCTTCCATCTCTGTTGCAATATTAGAGAGTGAAGCTAAAACTGGAAAAATTCATTTGAAAACGATAAGCCTGTTAGATATTAACATAATACTTTTATGAAAAGTATCTGTTTTTCAAGGCAAACGTATTGAAAAGTAGCACTGTTTATACTTTTGCAAGTCTCTCACTTCAGCTGGCCCTACTTTTGTGTCTGTTTCTGCATGCAGTCCCTTGCCACGCGTCATGTTGGTTGGCAGTGACACGTGTGTGAAGATCTGACCTCACGTGTTAGGAGTGGTTCTCCCCAAACACACAGCCAAGGGTCGCTTCTGAAGGGTTCGTTGCTGTGTGGAATCTGCAGCCATGTCAGTGACTTTTTCAAATTTCAACTCAAACCCACTGGTCTCTTTTGCACCTCAAGTGGCTTTTACCAGTGCTTGCTTTTGTCAGATCTCACATTAGTCATTTGGGAAATACTCGCTTACCAATTTGTGCAATTTCTTGCAAAACATTGATCCATTTCATTATACTGTAGGGAAAAAAATCCATTTTGTTAATATCATTGATTACCTCAGAAAAATTAAATGCAGGTCAGTTATCCTTTGTCAAAAATGCTTGAGCCAGAAGCATTTCATATTTTGGAGGGTTTTTGTTTTTGTTTTTTTTACATTTTAGAATATTTGCATGGACTTTACTAGTTGAGTATCCCAATATGAAAATCCAAATACTCTGGAATTAAAAACTTTTAGAGCATCACGTTGATGGACTAGGGATGCCTCTAGTCACAAAATAGAAATAGAGGGGGCAGTAGAAGAGGGCAAGAGCAAAATAAAACATTTTATTTCTATTTTCCATGTAAAATATTGACTGGAAGACACATATCAACATCGTTTCTGGATGGAGAATTAAGAACAGTTTTAATCTCAGTCATATCATATATAATCGTGTGTGTGTGTGTGTGTGTGTGAAACATGGTGAACATTTTAATTAAAAATTATTACAGTAAAACCTATTTCCAGTAGCCCTCTCAAAATATTCCCCCTCACTTCAAACATGCTTGTCCCACCCTTCTTGCCACTTTACTGGAACGGTTCCGGAAGTTCTCTTTCATGAATATCTTTAGTTTCCCTTTTGTGGCTGCCTTGATGCTCTGAATGGATTCAAAACATTTACCTTTCATGGTCATTTCTCCTTCAAGGAAGAGCCAGGAGTCCTATAGGGCCACATCCGGTAAGGTAAAGGAGGACAAGCTGTAGTGTTTTCACACCTGCCTTTTCATTGGATGGCACTTGGTGGTGACATTCACCGTGGGTTGTTTTTTTTTCTCATACCTCATAAAGACACTTAGAAAAGAGGACTTCCAGAGCGGCTTCAGAGGATGGCAAAAAGGGTGGGATAAGTGTGTTCAAAGTGAGGGTTAAGGGCAAAGTATTCTTTACTAAATACCTTTTTAAAATTTAAACATTTACCCTATATTTTGATTACCCCATGTATGTATGTAATGTGTGTTTTCAAATTTTTTTAATAATTCAGTAAAATAATATTGTTTGAATTTAGCAACAGAATGAGTTTCTTTGCTACCTCCATATCCATACCTGCTTTCTCAATAACAAAATACACCTGAAGGAAATAAGGTACAAAAGTAGCCAAATTCCTAGACATTAAGACCTTTTACTTTCTTAGAAACTAAAATACCATGGAACTGATACCAATGATCTCATGCTTTGGGGAAGCGTGTAGGCCTGGTCATTCTGTCTTTTATCTTGAGGCCCTGGCCTTCGACAGATGCATCTCCCGCCGCAGTTGTGATGTGTTCTCATCTTCTGCACTGACTCCCTCCAGGGCCCAGCCCTGTGTGCTGCCTATGATGTTTCTACCCAACTTAGCTGTCTATAATAGAACTAGGATTCAAGCCGGGCATGGTGGCCTGTAATCCCAGCACTCGGAAGCTGAGGCAGGAGGATCGCTGTGAGTTTGAGATCAGCCTGGGTTACATAGTGAGTTCCAGGGCAGTCTCAACTACGTAGTGAGACCGTCTCAAAAAACTAGGATTCAAATAGTGTGGTAGTAGAATTGTAATAAGCAAATAGGAAACAGAATAGAGTATGGAAATGGGTATGCAGGGAGGGCAAGTTCGAAACCCTGGTCCAGGTGGCATTTGAGGTCAGCAGGGAGGAGAGACAGCTGTGGGACAGTCCATGGTCTGTTAGGGTAAATATTACAGGCTTCACTTCTCCATTCCAAGGGGAGCAACTGAAACACTCAAGCCTGTAACTGTCGGAGGGCAGATATGTCGTATAAGTGGGCAGTCAAACTACTTAGAAGAAAATTGATCAAATACTATTAGATGAAAGATTACAAGACACCAATAAAAAATTAAAACAAGTGTTCCACAAGAGGAAATTTGTAACAGAGCACGGAATTACTTTTCAGAACATATAAAGACTTCTTCAAATGAAAGATAACTAACTCTAGTGGCAAAAGATATGAACAGACACCTAAGAAATAGAAATGCTAGTAAGTCACATGAAAAGGTCCTCAGCAATGAAGTACAAATTAAATTCAAATACTTCATTGTATCCATCAGGCTGGCTGAAATTAAAATAGTGAATCACAGGCCCCCATATATCCCAGTGATTTATCCATTACTACACCCTCCTTCCCCATCTCCCAGTTCAGAAAGAGAAATATGGTTATCGTTAGGGCAAAGATGTGGATTGGGGGCCCTGGGGACTTAGCTCAGTGGCACTGTGTCTGCCTTGCAAGCGTGAGGTCCTGAATTCGATTCCCAGTAGCAAAAAAACAAAATGTGGACTGGGGATGTATGAGAGAGGACAGTAGAAGCTTTATAGAGTGCTGTAAGAGGCGAAACTATGTTAAAATGAGTTGTGTACTGGGCCAGGGATTTAGCTCAGTGGCACCAGTGCCTGGCTCACAAGTACAAGGTCGTGAGTTCAATCCCCAGATACCAAAAACAAAACATGAGGTGTGTGCTATCCCCAGTCTCCTTGCTGTCCTCCCATTTATTATTCCAGTAGTTCAAGCTGATTCTTCTGCAAAGCAGACATGGAGACCGCGGGTTTTCTCTTGATCTTGAGTGCATTGCCTTTTGCTGCTGAGTCCAGATTGAAGAGTAGTGGTGAAAGTAAACCATCTCTGTCTTATTTCTTGGGGGGCAAATGCTTTGACTCAGCCACTATTTTAAGGTTAGAATCCCTGGGCTTCTTATCTTGATCATTTATCACATTAAAAAGTCTATTGTTATTCCTAGGCATCCGTGGTGGTGTGATGTGTACTTAGGAATGATGATTAAATTTCAAATGTTGTGCTCTCTTGAAATGGACCTGAGACATTTACTTCGCCTTATAGGAGAAGTAGGCTTCTAATGTTGATATCGTTATTCCTACTTTGTACTTCTGCCCTTGGCATCAGGTGCCTCCTTTAAAATGAGTCAAAGCATAGTTTTCACATCTTTCCCTATGCTGTCAAGCACTGAAATGACTGTCGCATCACTTTCCTAGAAAGTGTGGGTGATTTCACCCTTACGTACTACGTGGATGTCTGGTCCTGGGCACACGGGAGTCAGGTGGAGCGGTGGACAGAGCAGCTGTGGACTGCTGTTCACACAGCGCGCCCCACAGCCGTGCTTTTCAGGACTTCCTTTCATGGACCCCACCGGCAGAGCAGCCACTGTCAGAACCCCAGTGAAAGTTGTTATCAGTCTTATTTTTCTGCATGGACCCCTGGCGATGTGGGAAAGCCTATAACCCTTCTCAGAATGATGCTTTTCAATGCCTAAGATATGCCACATTTTAAAGCTGTATTTTGATGTCATTGCTCTCCAAATGTTAAATGTGTGATATTTTAATGCATCAAATCCCTGCTATCCAATCTGCTAGGCTCCCTGGGAGTCTGTCAGAGTCAGAGTGCAGAATCCCAGGCCCCACCGGACCCACGGGGTCGGAATCCAGACTTTGAGAGGCTCTCTGCAGCAGTGATGGTGTACGCGGTAGCACAGGCCTCACCTGCATTTAAAGTCCGGCTCTCATGGCCGGGGTGTAAACTGCAGAGCAACATTGGGAGAAAGTGCCACGGGTGCCGTGTGACAAGACCCTGTCTCACATGTACAGCAAAGGCCCCAAGTCCTGCTATCAGCATAGTTTACTGCCTGTGTTCAGATTTGTGCAAAATGCTAAATTACAATTAGAGAGAGTGAAAATAAAAATATTATCATTCTACCAATTTAGACTTCGTTTTTCTGTGTCCGGGCATTGGGACAGAAGGAGGCAGCAGGCCCATGTGCCCAAGACTTCACAGCATCCTGATCGAGAAACCCTTAAAACTCTGAACCCTTCTGTGTTTGAAGGAGACAAACCACACAAGTGTGAGTTCTGCGACAAGTGCTTCAGCCGGAAAGACAACCTGACCATGCACATGCGGTGCCACACAAGTGTGAAGCCACACAAGTGTCACCTGTGTGACTATGCTGCCGTGGACAGCAGCAGCCTCAAGAAGCACCTGCGGATCCACTCGGACGAGCGGCCCTACAAGTGCCAGCTCTGCCCCTACGCCAGCCGCAACTCCAGCCAGCTCACGGTGCACCTGCGCTCCCACACCGGTAAGCCCCTGCCCAGAGACTCGGGACCTTACTGCTCTTTAATGCCTGAACTTTCTTTTACTTAAGATGCAGGCAACTTAAATCGCTTGGTGGTAGACGCGGAGGGATGTAGAATCTGTGACTATGAGGCTTGTCCAGGTTTTCACTGCCAGAATGACAGCTCCAGTAAAGTTGAGTTGTATAAGTTCATGCAGTATATAGAATCCATCTGGGGACCGATACCAAATACAACAGCCAGGTGACCAAGGATATATCTCAAAAATCTGACCTATCAACTAGACATCTCCGTATTTTGATTTATACCCCGATTGCGTGGCTTAATTCAGGAATACAGGGAAGTGAGTTGACTGGCACTATAAATTACAAACTTCTAGTTCTAGAAGCTTTTTTTCCTCTTTGTGGGACTTCACCTAAACAACAGAAGCTACATAGGACCGACTTCATGTGACGTGGAAAGGTAAGAGGATTGGGACGTTCCTGAGGCTCACGAGATAGCATTTCAGTGAATTCATGGGCGATGTTAAGCAGACAAGAACATGCTCACGTTGAAATGTGAGTCTATGGAGCTGTTTGGTAGCAGGCGAATGCAAGCAGCTGTGGAATTGGGAACCGCCCTTCCAGCCAGTGTCTGAGTGCCCTGACAGCCTCTTGGAAGGGACACATAGATAAGGCCACAGAGCACAGGCAAAAGCCAAAGCCTTCTGGCAAAACTGCTCAACCTGCTCAGTAGCAGTCATGACATCTGTGTCTCATCCTTAAACCTGCCTGCCTTTCTAAATATGGTCGAGCAAGGGTTCTGAGCCATTTACAGAAAATGTGTGGCAACTCTAACAAATAATCCCGGCATCGAGAGTATGTTGGCAATAGACAAAAACTTTTGCATTCTAGTTGGATGTCCACCTCTGGCAGAAATGTTACATTGCAAATAGTTCTATAAAGACCTAGAACAAAGAGGCATACATTGAAACTGGCTGCTAGCTGTTTAATAAAATTTCCCAGAGATTACAAAACAAAACTCTTTTTAGAGAATTAAGAACAAGAAGGTGGAACTTTAGTTTCCTGTTAGGCCTGGAAGGAAAGAAAAGAGGCATGAGAAAGTCAAATAATCTTCACAATTCTAAGAGGCTAGAAAGAATGAGAGAGCTCACGATACGCCAGTCAGGATGAAGCTAGAAGGAGAGAGCCATACCTAGAAGGATGTTTTGCACTTTTGGTTCCTAGAGACAGTGGAAAGGTGTCCTCAAAGTTGGAAAATTGCTTCAAATTTTGAATTTGGACCCAGCTAACCTATCTCTGTGGGAGCCTGGAATCGAGTATAAGCAAGGGCTTAAGATGCTATTCCCAGTCACCACAATTAAGTTACCAGAACATCTGCCCTAGTAAAACTGATGAAAATGAAACTGGCATGAAATATTTTATGTATGAAGATCTAAATATAATTACCTGGGATCATGGCAAAGAGAAATATGATACTTGGAAAGAATATTAAATGAGAAAAGTAAATAAGAAACTCAGGAAAACCATTTAAAATTCTATGTGAAAAGTTATATAATTAAAAGACTGGATGACTTCTGAGATTATGTGAGATTCTTTTTTTTTTTTTTTTTTTTTTTTTTTTTTGCAATCAAGAAGCAAGGTAAAATGTACTTCTGCGTGAGCAGGAAGGAGAGATGACAATGTATCCTTGATGATAATGCCACTGTCCACCATCCAGGATACAAAAGTGGCCCTATGAGGAGGTGATTGTGATCTTGCCAGTGTTTGGCCTTGGAGAATATCACATATTTGGTCTTAATTTGAATTAGTTGTAGTTTGGTTTTAAAGTTGAAATCTGAGAATGACTTATGTGTAAGAATTCACAGGGCAGAATGGACATTCTTTAAATTGAAATGTAAAAATAAAGCTATTCCTAAAAAGTGCAAAGTTAGTATAAAGAAGAGAGAGATCTTCAAAGAACTTCTCATTCTGATAGACCAGGGTATAAGATTATTGCTCAGTTCAGAAAGGGTAACACAAGGCCAGACGCAACAGCACATTCCTGGAATCCTAACTACTTGGGAGGCTGAGACAGGAGGATCCCAAATACAAGGCCAACCTGGCAATGTACAAGGTCCTAGATTCAATCTCTAGCACCACAAAAAAAGAGAAAAAGAAAAGTAACCCTAAAGAGCAGGGATCACAAGCATCAGTACGCAGGAAGCAGCTGGCTCTGTAAGACAAGCAAGACTCTTGGCCCTACGTATAGTCCACTAATGAAAAAGTAAAAACCCCCCAAATGCCTGAAAATATTTAGCAATGGCTTCAGAGAAAGGACTCTAGAGACAAGGGTATGGCTTTTTATTATTTGCCTGCACTCCTGCTGTCATACTCCTGTGTTCATTTTATAAACCAGAAGTAACCTGTAGTTAATAAAACTAGCAAGCTTTAGTAACAAGCCAGTCTAGTGGTATGATGCAGCGTAAATACTGCAGTAAGCACGTCCATAATTCTGAGCTGTATTTGGAGAACTTGTATATTGCTTCTCACCTCTCCCACATTCAATTCTGGGAAGTCAATTATGAGAGTTTACCCTGGAAACTCAAACGCCATCAGAGGCCCGAGTTCAGATCTCTGCTACCTCACCTCCAATCTTCAGTTGCCCCATTTGTAAAACGGGGGTAACTGAACTCCTGGCTGCTGTGCGGGTGGAGCTAATCCACACGGTAAGTGTTGCCATTATCAAGAAGTAGCAGATAGGTGGATTTCACAGGACCCACTCACCTTGATGTAGCCATGTTTGGGGGGAGCTCCGTCCTGCGGCCAGCTCTAATGGAAACCCACTTTCCGTTGCTAGGAGACACGCCCTTCCAGTGCTGGCTCTGTAGCGCCAAGTTCAAAATCAGCTCGGACTTGAAAAGACACATGATCGTGCACTCGGGGGAGAAGCCTTTCAAGTGCGAGTTCTGCGACGTCCGCTGCACCATGAAAGCGAACCTCAAGTCGCACATCCGCATCAAGCACACCTTCAAGTGTCTGCACTGCGCCTTCCAGGGCCGGGACCGGGCCGACCTCCTGGAGCACAGCCGGCTGCACCAGGCCGACCACCCCGAGAAGTGTCCCGAGTGCAGCTACTCCTGCTCCAGCGCGGCCGCCCTGCGCGTGCACAGCCGCGTCCACTGCAAGGACCGCCCCTTCAAGTGCGACTTCTGCAGCTTCGACACGAAGCGGCCCAGCAGCCTGGCCAAGCACATTGACAGGATGCACAGGGACGAGGCCAAGACGGAGAACAGGGCCCCGCAGGGCAAGGAGGCGCCCAGAGAGAGTGGCTCCCACCACGTGGCCAAGATAGTGACCCCGAGGGCCTTCCGCTGCGAGACCTGTGGCGCCTCCTTTGTCAGGGACGACTCTCTGAGATGCCACCGGAAGCAGCACAGCGACCAGAGTGACAACAAGAACTCGAACTTGGTCACCTTCCCTCCTGAAGGCACTGCCCCGGTGCAGCTCGGCCCCCTGGTCTCTGTGGGGCAGCTCGAGGCGCCATTGGAGCCCAGCCATGACCTCTAGTGTGGCCAGAGCAGGCTCTCAAGTGGGGGTCCACAGAGAGGCCATGGAGGGAGGACTGTGGCCGTCGGGTCTGGCCCAACCTCCGCGGCCCCCAGCAGCGGTGCTCGTTGTGACCGTGGTGTGAGCACAGAGGCCAGAGCGACACTGTGGTGCTGTCTTCCCTGCAAGAAGAACCTGGCCAAGTTGTCTTGCCCAATCAAATGCAGGGACCACTGAGCCGCGATCTGTCCGGGAGGGAGAGCGTCTTCGTGGCGGAGGCCACCTTTAAAATTGATCGCCTCTGACGGCGTTGTTTAGTTAGCCAGCACAGACATCTGGAGCTAACCTGAGGTGGACCATGGGAAGGGTTAAGAGGATGGGACCTGTGGAGGGTCTGCAGTGACGGGAAAGTTCTATTTCTTAACCTGGATGGTGGTTATCAGCGACACGTTTGTGTGCTTTCTTTTATGTTTTATAATAAAAGGGCAAACTCAGCTGCAGACTGATGGCCATTCCTCTAGAGACGGTCATGGGGAGGGGGGTTCTCCCGTTCAGTAACTCGTTAAATGCACACGGGCTTTCTCGCGGTCCTGCCGCGAGGGGAAATGCATTCTGACCTGGAGGTGGCGCCAAAGATCAAGCTAACGCTGGCCCAGCCCGTGTTTGTGGGCTGTAAAATTGGAAACTTGCCTGTTTGTATTCAGCGGGGGAAAGTCTAGGGGCCCACTGAGCCCTGGGCTTGGTTCTGGGATGTGTGATGTGTGAAACAACTCAGAAAGCATTTAGTGTGTGCGGCATAACACAGAGGTGAAAATCTAACCACCTCGTACCCTTGAGCTAAGGTTTAGGAGGCGATGGCTTTCCAGTATCATCTATTCAGAGTTGCTTTGTTTGTCCTATTTTGGCATCTTTTCTTCATATCATTGCTTAATACAAATTCTTACGTGCCTTTGTTAAGCCGAACAGTTTTGCTGTTGGAATGGACTAAGTATCGTTCCTGGTATACACTAGGAGAAAGAATGCTATGGATTGAATGTAGGCGATGTTTTGCTCATGCACTAGCAAGAGGTACAAAGATTATTTTGTGTCGGCCAGCTGAATAACCCTGGGTCCACCTGAGCTCTGCAGCAGGCAGGGGGACGTGCACCGCTGACCCTCTAGTGGAAGAAGAAAAAGTTGAAATGGTACAGGTGCCCGATGGCTTCGCTTTGGGACTATTGTTTTTGGTCAGAAAAGCGCTGGGATCCTGGATGCCAGGGCTTCTCTACACACTGTTATTACCTCTCTGCTATTTGTCAGGAGTCTTATCTGCATTTATAGAAACAGAAGGTTGTTGACCTTTCAAGTGGGAACTCATAGATGGAAATCACACAAGCGTCTCTTGTTCGTCGGGCATTACAGCACTTCAGATAAACAGGAAGGACGCCACCTCCACAGGCAGCTTTGTTCACGGCTATGTGGACTTCAGGGGCCTCAGGTGCAACCTGGTATCGCTCAGCAAATTTGAATTCCCAGTACAGCAGAGGTAAGGCAGAAGGCTTGAGGCCAGGTCCTAAATATTTTAGGCAGTGTGGGTTTGAAACTCTCTTTTGTAACTACTCCGCTCTGTGCCTTTAGCACAAAAGCAACTAGAAGACTACAAGAAAAAAGAACATAGGGCCGGGGATTTAGCTCAGTGGTTCGGTGGCCTGCCTTGCAAGCACAAGGACCCAAGTTCAATCCCCAGTACCAAAAAAAAAAAAAAAAATGGCCGTGTCCAATAAAATGTCACAAAAAAGAAGGTGGCAGATCAGATGTGCCACACCCTCCTGTGTAGCGTTTTGATCAGAACTGGAAAGAGTGACTTACTAGAACATACTAAAAGAGGCTGAACTCTCTGCCACAGACATAAGTAGGATTTGTTTTAAAAATGAGAGAATAAGGCTTCTGGGTGTGATGGCACATTCTTGTGCCAAAGTAAGGAAGCCAAAGTAAGAGAATCGTGAGTTCAAGACCGGCCTGGGCAACTTAACAAAACCCTATTGAAAAAAAGTTTTAAAGGGCGGCGGCTGTAAGCTTAACAATGGAGCATATTTGGTTAACGGTGCATGAGGCCCTGGATTCATTTCCAGTATAGCAGGCTGGCAAGGATTTTGAGGTTTAGAAAACAGCTCTGAGGGAAACCTAACACTAGGAAACTTTAAGGAATAGAGGTGGTTTAACCCTATTTTATGGGCAAGAAAATTAGGAGGTGGCAGTTAATGGGATTAAATAGAATTGTGCAGGAGCTGGGGTGAGCAGCCTGCACCTGCTGAGGTGAAGCGTAAAGTATAGACAGTTATGACCCAAATCGGGGAAACAGCTTTACTGGTAAAGGGCTGCAGGCATGACAGAGGCCAAGGTGGCAGTTTCTATGCCAGCCCCGTCAGTGGAGTCAGGCTGCAAGAGGGATTGATGAAGGAATAGGTTTTCTCTTCGACTTCACCTGGGCCAGGGGCTGGCGCGCCTTTTTGGAAAAAGAACAAATAGTAAATATTTGGGGATTTTTGGCCCCATTCCCTGTGGAGACCACTTAGGTCTGTTTACCTCTGCTATTGCAGCACAATCTCTCCACTCTGCTGCCATAACTGAAGTAGCTGTCAACAACAGGGAAAGGCAGGGGCATCACTGTATGCCAATAAACCTTTATTTATAAACTGAGCGTTCGGTACATGTCTGTAGTTCCCAGCTTTCTGTGAGACTGAGGCAGGAGAATAGAAAATTCAAGCCCAGCCTGGGCAACTTAGAGAAACCCTGTCTCACCAAAGGGCTGGGGTGGGCCAGGGATTTAGCTCAGTGGTGTCACCTGCCTCACAAGTACAGGGTCCTGAATTCTATCCTCGGTACCAAAAAAAAAAAAAAACCGGGGATGTAGATCAGTGTCCCTGGGTTCAATCCCTCCCAGTATCACACACACACACACAACTTCACAAAACAGGCCATGATTTGGAGGCCCACAGCTTGCTGACCCCTAGGGATGAGCAACAGGGTCACTGACCTAGGATAAAGGCAATGGAAGGCTGTGGCAAATCTGAATTTCTTGGGCCTCCTAAGGAAGGTGAGTTCTGGGGCAGGGACTGAGAAAAGCTAGATCCTTTCCATCTTTTATTCAGCTTAGCTGATGATCCCCGGAGTACAGAATCCCAGTCGGGTTCTCTTGGCCCTTTTGCTGGAGTTTTCTTGCTACCTCCTAGATACTCTAGAAAAGATATTTTCTTTTCTTTATCCCTGAATTGAATTTCTTCAGGAAACAGGATGAGCTTCGATTCCTGTCACCATCATGACAAAGTGACACCAGAGTCCTAACCCTGGGCGAGGTACTATCCACGATCCTCACCTGCACGGGCTCCTCAGTCCCTTCAGAGCTGGGAGAGGAGCAGGTACTGGGGGCCGGACCTAGGGCCTCTGCACTGAGCTACATTCCAGCCCTGTTTATTTTTCATTGTGAGATAGGGTCTTATTAAGTTGCTAAATTGCCCGGGCTGGCTTCAGACTTGCGATCCTCCTGCCTCAGCCTCCCAGAGTGCTGGACAGGAGTGTGCCACCACACCCAGCTGAGAAGCAACAGTATTTTAATGCACTATGTTAATAAAATCAGGTTGAGCATGTAGCTCAGTGGCACCTTGCCTGCCTCACAAGCACAAGGTCCTGAGTTCGCTCCCAGTACCTAAATAAATAAAATCAGTAAACCCTGACCTCACAGCTCATCCACGTCCCCTCACTTTGTGTTTGTGTGTTCTGGGAGAATTCACTTTGCTCTTGTAACCAGGTTTTATCGGAAGTTGGCCTGGCATGGGAGCGAGGTAGGTTGTGCAAGTGCAGAGTTCGACCCTGTGTTTAAGTTTGCAAGTTTTGTTTGTGAACCTCTTTTGCATTCGCTTTGGTTTTTGAAACAATTGCATGACAGCATTTATCTTGATCACTGAAATTTAGGCCCCACCCTAAGTGCACCTGGGGCCACTGCCTCCCCAGACCCCCAGGCCCTCCCTGCCCCAATGGGAGGACGGAGGAGAGGGACCTCAGACCTTCCTCCGGTGGGTGGTGATGGAACTGTCCTACAGAAGCTTCCTTTTAAAGTATTTCCTTGACAAATGAAGGCAGTGGATGTGCACAACTCAAGGACCTGATAAACGTGTGTAAACACACGTGCAATGATCACCACCAGTTGCCGTGGCCATCACCACCCGGGCTGCAGCTCTCACCCTGGAGTTGACTTCTAAGTGAAAGTTTGCACCCTGATTTTTCCCTCAGCCCCCCGTGCCCACTGTCCTAGAAGCCACCCTCTGTGCCAAGCTGATGGGGTGAGGAAGGGGGTGGGGGACCCCATCTCTGGCCGCGTGGTCTGGCTGACCTCCAGCTGGAGGTTATATAGCCACCTGTCTGAAGGACAGAAAAGAGCACATCTAAAAGAATCCTTCCTGTATCACCAGTAAACTGGGAAGAGCCTTTGACCATTGGAAGCAAGACTTCTGGCTTGGGTTGACCAACCAGAGTCCTGCATAGGAGGAAAAAGCTTTGGGAGCCACCAAAAAATATGTCCCCCCTGTGGGATTCCTTGATGACCTCACAATGAAAGGCTTTGAAAATGTGTTTCAGAGAAGCGAACTTGTCTGAAGTGATACGCCTGGCCCAGAAAATCAAACCTATGTGTGAGGGACTCCAGTGTCCAACGTCAGTCTCCAGGAGCTTCCTTAATCTAGGAAGTGGAGGGAAAGGAATCAGGGAGAGAAGCATTTGGGATAGAAGTGTTGAGGTGGAGAGAGTCTTTTTTTTTTGTCTTTTTCTGTTTTGCAAGAATGGTGAAGTCAAACTTCACACAAGGGTATTGTGGGATGACGAGGGAAATGTCCTGGCTGTCCACATGCTGGGACAGGTACTACTACAGGAGTGGCCAGTGTGACAGCCCCCCCACAACGAAGGCACATGGCTGTATCATGGAGTAAACTTCACTTCCATACTGACCTTCAGTGATAACGAACTTGAACATCTGTGAGTAAAAGCAGCCACTTCAACTTGTACAAAGCCACTCTCCAGAGATGCGTGGAATAGAATCCTGCTACTTCTCACACACAGCTGGAGCTCTGCTATGTTTTGGTTCTGTTCTCGGGACAGGGCCTCACTATGTAGTTTAGGCTGGCCTTGAACTCACGATGTCGCCCAGACTGGCCTGGAATTTGCAGCAATCCCCTCACCTCGGCCTCCCAAGAGTGTAATCACGTCTGGCTTTTCTATTTTAATAGAGATGAAAACGAAGGCAACAGAGACAGAGACGCCTGTCTGCAGTCAAGCTCCTTGCCTCCGAGTGAAGCTTCTAGAACCTTCCCAGCAGCCACTTAACCCTTTAAGACCGAGTTCCTCCATTCACGCACTAAACCCGAGCAAATCCAGCAGTTACTAGTTACTGGTTCTTGCTAGTTACCCTTGCTTGGCAGTAGTGAAGCGCATAAATGGATTTCAAGATCACTACCACTGCCAAGATGTTCTATGAAAACACCTGACTTCTTTGTTGCCTCGATCACAGAACCCACTGCTGTGGCTTCCTTCCTTCCTGGATCCCAAGTTGACTAAAGGGAAAGACTTCACTGCAGGGAAAGCCTAAGAACATACAATTCTTTTTCATCCAAGTTGCTGGATGCTCAAATCTCATATCATGCGATTCATTGCTGGGCTGTGGGTGGAACTGGGCAGGACAGCACTTACCTAGCATGTGCGAGGCCCTGGGTCCCATCCCTAGCACTACTAAATTCAGGGAAGAAAAATCTCCAGTGTTGAAGGGATTCCTGGGTTTTATCTGGTTTTTGGTGGCATTGGGAATCAAACTCGTGGCCGTGCTCGTGCTAGGCAGGCAGTGTGCCTCTCCATTCCAGCTCTAGTCCTTGGCCTTCTTGGACTTACAGTTGCGACTGTCACAACCACATCAAGTCACACGACATTTGACTTCCCCTTACAAAAACCTATGGGGCTCCTCCAAATTGGTCTCCTCTCTATGCTTTACAGTATACCCCTTCCCCCATACCGGAATTCAAACTCAGGACCTTGCGTTTGAGAGGCAGGCATGGAACCCCTGAGCTAAATCCCCAGCTGTACAGACTTTCTTGATAAATACTCTTGACATCAGCACTCACAGATTGGTTTGAGAGCCTTTGGCATATGGATGACAGACATTGCACTTTTGCCTAACAATTCTGAAATTCTGAAAGACACATGTGCAAGCGCTCTCACACTTTACTCAAGAATGGTGACATGTAGCCATGTGTGGTGGCACACACTTGTAATCCCACTTGTTGGGAGGCTGAAGCAGGAGGATCTCAAGTTCAAGGCCAGTCTGGATAATTTAGCAAGACCCTGTCTCATAAAGAGCTGGAAGCAAGGTGTGGTGGTGGATGCCTATAATGCCAGCCCTCAGAAAGCTGAAACAAGAGGATCACTGCAAGTTCAAAGCCAGCCTGGTCTACATAGTGAGTTCAAGAGCAACCTCAAGTATACAACAAGACTCTCTCAGAAAAAGTAAAAAAGAGCTGGAGATGTGGCTCAGTGGTGGAGCACCCAGGGTACGATCCCCAGTACCAAAGGGTAGGTGTGGGTAAGGGGAGGCAGGATAAAGGGGAAAATGAGAAAAGAAAAGCGGAGAAGTGGAGATAAGACATTTCTTTCTTTCTTTCTTTCTTTTTGTACCAGGGATCGAACTCAGGTCCTTATGCTTGCAAGGCAGGCGGTGGAACCACTGAGCTAAATCCCTGGCCCCCGATAATACGTTTCTTAAAAGATCACGAAAGCCTAATGGTAAGGCCGGGGTTTTTATCCCATGCCTGGCAGGCAACACGAGTAACAGAGCAGTTAATGATAGTATCCAGCTCAGGGCTACCTGCACTTGTTAGTTTTGAGAATAAGACAAAAGGAATGTGAAGTGAGTTTTACTGGTGGTGTTTAGATCTACACTGCACCCCAAAACCTTCGTGTGATCAGAGATGGGGCTTTTGGAAAGTGACTGAATCATGCAGCAGGTTAATCCGATGAAGGGTGCGCCACGGAATGTGCTTTTAGGAGGTGGGGTCTGATGGGAAGAGACTGGTCCTTCGGGGCGTGGCCTTGAAGGTTAAACTCCCTTCCTAGCTCCTCCCTCTGCCCTCTGGCTCCTCCCTCTGCCCTCCGGCTCCTCCCCTTGCTCTCCGCTTCCGGTCCGCCATGACGTGAGAGGCTTCCCTCACACAGGCCTTTCCGCGGTGCTGCTCTCGTGACGAAGCTGCTAGCCGAACTAAAGCTTCAGCTGTGAGTGAAAATAAACCTCTCCTCCTTTAAGTTGTAGATTTTAATCATTTTGTCCTGGTGACAACATAGTCACTGATACAGGTGTTTGGTTGGTTGTGGATTTGAAATGAGCCATTTTGATTTCTTTTAATTTTGATAAATTATCTCTTTATTTAATAGAAGTAATTTTCTGTGGGTAGTTCTTTCATAGGTATAGACAGCCCTGGATTTGGAGAAAAACCACGTACATTTGCCTGACCTATTTGTCCTCATCTATTTGTTGCGGTTGCAAAAAGTCATTGCTAGTACTGGTGTCTGTGAGGATCAGTAGTGCAGATACTTAGAAATTTTTTTTTTTTTGTCTTTATGGGAAAAATCTTTATTCCAGATACTCATTTCTTCAGTCACTCTAGCCCAATCCCTAACTTTAGGGTTGGCAAACTTTTGTATAAGGGACCGGAGAGTGTCTGCTTTAGGCTGTTAGGGCCACGTAGTCTCTTGTAGCTAATTGTGTTTCCTTCACTTGCTTGTTTCTTCGTTGCTTCTGTCATTTCACACATCCAGTGGTTAATTTCACGAGGGATGCAGGGTCTGTGACGTTGAAGTCTGTGCTAAGTCTATGGGCACCAAGTACCTTCCAGATTTGGATGTGGAACTAGTCATACACCAGGATGGGACATGTTGCAATCAAGAATTTTGCAACTTTTCCGCTGGTGCCTGCATGGTTTTGTGGCTTGAGGTAACCAACTCTCCTGGTGGCCAGGTAGCAATAGTTGTGTGGAGTTGGGTGAGACCTTAGAAAGACGAGCCACTTTCTGGGATTGAATGTACTCTGCCCTTCAGAACTACCAATGTTGTCAGGGATTTAGCTCAGTGGTTCCACCGTCTAACTCACAAGTGCAAGGTCCCAAGTTTGATCCCAGGTACCAAAAAAAGTGCCAATGCTGTAGTTCACACTAACGTTGCCTTAGCTAAAAAGCAATGTGAAGTCACTAGAGGAAACATAGAAAAGCAGAATAGATATTAAAAGCTTAAAATCCAGCCATTGCAACTTCCTGATATTGATGGTACCTCCATCTCAGAGTGAGGTAAGGAACTTACCATTTTCCCTTGTTGTAAATGCTTTGGTGAAAAGCTTTGTATGGGCTGGGGATGTGGGTGAGCAATACAGTGCCTGTCTGTCATGTGTGAGGTCCTGGGTTCAGTCCCCAGCATTGCAGTGGAAGGGATGGAGGAGGTAGAGGTGTTGCTGGGGGAGGGTGAAGGGAGAGACATGTGTAACTATGGAATACATCACTTCCTACGGATGAGTATAGCATGGCTTTCAGGTGCCTGATTTGAATTCTGGCTCTGTCTCCTTATTTGCTGCTTGACCTTGCATATTACTTAGGTCTCTATGCCTACCTTGCAGTTATTATGAAGATTAAATAAGTTAATATATGTAAGGTGCTAGACCAGTGTCTAGCACATCAGGAACCCAAATTAAGAGCTAGCTAATGATGGTTTACACTTTTTGGTATTGAGCAGTGCTGTTGATCAAACCCAGGACCTCGAATGTTCTAAGCAAATACTCTACCACTGAGCTCCGTGCCCCCAGCCTGATTTATAATGATGAACTGTAGACAGCTCTTAGCCATGCCTAGGAGGATGTACAGGCATTTCCTTACTCCCTAAATCATTTATCTGTGACTTGGGAATTAATCAAATAATTTTTATATTGGATTTACCATGCTAATTATAATTTCTGATGGCTCATGCTTGAATTAGGACAAACGTACACAGATCTTGTGTTTATATAAGATTTGCTCCCTTCTCTTTGGTCAACTAAAAAATGCCTATACTTTGGAAATACATGGACAGTAACAAATAAGTAATGGATATAGTAATATAAAAATTATCTATACATTATAAACAAAATTCAGTTCTACATCTGAAGGCTATTTGGGGAAGCACATTCTTATACTCTGCTTGGGAAACTTGATGGAAGACCATTTAACAATATTTACTGAGATATACATTGCAAATACTCTTTGTCCTAGCTGCTCTGTGTATAGGAATTTCTCTCATGGAATTAGATTAAACATGAAAATGAATACATACAGGGGTTTCCAGAGCAGACTTGTCCATAAAAGCAGTTCGTGGAATACAACTGAAATTTCTGTGAGTACAAGGCTGATTAAATTGTGCTATAACCATACGGTGGATGACCACAGACGTCTTTTTAAAAAGAATAGTTGAAATTGGATATGGTGGTACACATTGCTAGTTCCAGAACTCTGAGACAGGGGGACTACAAGTTCAAGCCCAGCCTGTTTCATAATAGAAGGGGGTGGAGATGGAGCTCAGTGCAGCGGTGCAGAGGTCTTGGGTTCAAATTTGAATACTTAGTACCACCACCACTAACGAGAGAGAGAGAGAGAGAGAGAGAGAGAGAGAGGGAGAGAGAGAGAAGGAGGGAAGAAAAAAGAAAGAGAAAAGAAAAAGAGAGAATTGGCCTGTGTGCGCTGACATGGAGAGTGAATACCACTCAGTTATTGAGTGGAAAAAAAAAGGTAGGGGCCAAGAACTCTGCTTGGAATATGACTCCCTTCTTGTTTTAAAAAGAAAATATATGCATAGATGGGTATTATCGTGAAGGATTTGAAATAACTTTAATGGTAGCTACCTTACATTCTGTAAGTGATACAGATGTGGAAATAGAGCTTTTATTATTTTAATGCCTTCTACTGGGCATTGTTGTTGTTGTTGTTGTTGTTGTTTGAGATTGTGTCTCCATTTGTAGTGCAGGCTGGCCTTGAACTCCCAGCAGTCCTGCCTCAGCCTCCCAAATGCTGGGATTACGGGCATGTGCCACCACACCTGGCTTCTGTTAGGCTTTTTCAAGCAAGAATCACATAAATAATAGGGCTAGAGGTGTCCAGGGACAAAACATTTGCCTAGCATGTGCCCTGGGTTTCATATCCAGCACCACATAAGCATACACAATTGCAAGACAATCATTACATGAATTAAATTTATTTATGTAGAAATTTTGGAATGTACAAAGTAATGAACAATAAAATGGCCTGTCATGTAGTGCCAAGTCTGCAGGCAGCTATTGCTAACATGTTGCTCTTTCAGTCTCTCCCTCATATGCTTTTATATAACCGTATGGTGAGTGTTAATGTATATTTAATAAGAAAATGTACTTTCCCCTGTGTGAAACCTAACATGGTGTTCCCCTGTTGTTTTGGCTGTGTCTTAGTTACTTTTCTTGCTGCTGAGACAAAATATACAACACCCAAAGTTAAAGGAGGAGAGGTTTATTTGACTCACAGTCTATAGAAGTCTCAGTCCATCACCAACTGGCCCCAAGGCAGGGTGGCATCACAGAGGAGAAACAGTTCATAGAGGGCAGAAGGTAGCAAAGCAACAAGGGACGACCTCATCTCTTTCTCTCCCTTATATTTCATCCAGACTACTTAGGGCAGGCAGCACTCACACCCTTAGCCCTAGTGCCCCTGATCCTAGCATTGCTCCATGAGTCAATCCCAGCATCACACACTCTAGATCCAGCTACCTAGATGTCCTTCAAAACCTCATGTGCTCATAGGTGGGGCTTTTCTGAGCTGCTGTGACCTATGGTTTACGATACTGGGATTAAGAGTGTATGGTACTAAATTAGTCCACTGACTGGAATTAGCATAGTTCTGGGTGTGGCTGAATATATTAATTGAAGACGTAAGCCCTACCCTGTGTGTGGGTGGCACTATCCAAAAGGCTGTGGCCTGGATAAGATAAAAGAAAGGCAGGCTCCTGCTGCTGGCTGCTTCACTGCATCCTGCCTATCCTGCCGTGGACTGTTTCACCTTTGCCAGGCCACCCTACATTGGAGCCAGCTGACTTTGGACTAAAATCTCTACAAACTGACTAAAATAAACCTCTCTTCTTTTAACTTGTGGGTGTTATATATTTTGTCCTATGTTCTCATATACTACTTAAAAACATAAATAGCCAGGTGTGGTGGTTCATGCCTATAATCACAGCACTCAAGAGGCTGAGGCAGGAGGATCACTACAAATTGGAAGTCAGCCTGGGCTACATAATGAGTCCAGGGCCAGCCTGAACTACATCCCAAGACCCTGTCTCCAAAAAAATAAAAATAAAACAAAACAACCAAAAACATAACTCACCCCATTACCCCTTTAGTGGACATTTGGATGTCTTCTAATTTTTTATAATTAAAAATAATGCTGCATTTATCATCTTAATGTACAAAGCTCTTTCTGTGTGTTTGGATTACTTCTTTCAGATAGGTTCCCAGAAATTGAATTAGTGGGTTGAAGGGTCTACACATTTTTAAGTCACCCGCTGAATTGCCAAACGGCTTTCCCCAGAGTTTGCTCTGTTTTACTGATGGGCAGCACCCAAAGCTGGCTATTACTTTGTTAAGTACTGTACTAATTCAGATAAACTGATTACCATTAGTGTTTGGAGCTCTTAATAACATTAGTAGAGGAGTTTTTAAAAGTCCATTCAAGATCACATTCTTGCATTAAATGATATGTAGTAATTAAATAAAAATATAGCAAAAATGTCAAGGATCTGAGTGTTCTGATGACCGGGCATCAATATGCAAATACAAAAATCTACCTACTTCTTCATCAGACATCATAGTAAGCTTGATAAGCACAACCTTATTTGAAATTTCACCACTTTCATATATAACTACTGTACTAAATAGAAAAAGAGAATGGTTTGGCTATTGAATATCTGGCCTCTGTGCTGAGAAGGTTGGGAATTTATCCTGTGTGCCTTGCTTTGCTTAAGCAACATGAAATACCACCGGTGTCTAAATCCCAGCACTCAGCAAAGCCTGGAGCTTCTAATGGGACAGTGAGGCTCACGCTGACCCGAAGCTGCCAGCACAGTTGGCTTGTGGAGATGACTGCTTGGAATTGGCCCGCAGGGAACCATGTCCGATTGATTACCTCTCACTGCTAATGGCCTCCAACGCGGCTCGGGCTCCTGTAGTTAAATGTAAATCTTGGAAGGGGAACAAAGCAATGATTGTGGTGGGCCATGCAGGGTGGGGCCACAATAAAATACACAGACAGCTCTGCAGGATTTTCAGGAACTGTGAGGGCAGCCTGGCAGTAAGTGGGCAGCTGTCACAGCTCCTCTTGTCAGTGACTGGGCACCCTGGGGAGAGCGGAGAGGAGGAAGCCACCCGCAGTGATCCCTGAGCACCCAGGGTGTTACAACGGGGAAGGACAAAGGGGAATCTGGCGCCTGCTACAGGATACTCCTTGTGCTCTCATTTCTGGAGCCCTGTTTAATTATTCGGGAAAAGATTCGGGATTACTGCAAAGTAGCTTAGTTTAAGAACAGCTGAAAATGTATGATACGAATAATCCAATTACAGGCCTAAGGGGTCATGAAGATTATATATGACTTGTCGATTTCATTTGTCAAGTAGAGAAGCTCAGCACCCAACATTAGTGCTTTTCTATCCATAGGGATTCTGTGTAAGCTAAGTGAAAACCTGACACTAAAAGAACAAAAGCTTTGGAATTATGCTCTTAGCCCAAATGGCAGTAAAGCTACCATAGCTAACAGGAAACTCTGGTACTGTTAAACAGAAACAGATTGGCTGGAGCCTTCACTTCAGAAATATTTGCAGGGAGCTGCCAGGTGCCTGGCAGTGTGTGAAACAAGTGAGAGACACAAGAAAGAGACAACAGTAATGACCTAATTCCCTTTCTTTTCAGTAATTGTATTTTTAATTTTTATTCTAAAATAATACATGATCATTTTCTAAAAGATTCAGATCTTTAAAAAAAGGAATATAGGTGTCAGTTTAACAGATGTGGGTGTGAAAATAATGATCAATTTGGAAAAAGATAAGTTAGATTGTCTGTTTTACTTGGTTACAAAAATCAGGCATTGGTGCCCAGATGTGGCAGTGCACACCTGGAGTCCTAGCTACTCAGAAGGCTGAGTTGAAAGTTTGAAGCCCCAGTACCACAAGAAAAAAACAAAAAATTACATAGGAGCTACAGATGCAGCCTATATTTAAGAGGAAAAAAAATCAAATAGTTTTGGCGCCTGCAGATTTAAAACACGAGGTATAGTAATGACAGTAAGGGTAGGGAAGTAGAGATGGGAGTGGTGGCACAGGCATCACTGTTGGAAGCTAAGGCAGGAGGTTCGCAAGTTTGAGCCCAGCCTGAACAATTTAGTAACTTAACAAGACCCAGTCCCAAAATTTTGGTGGCTTTTGTTTTTGTTTGTTTTGGTACCAGGGATCAAACTCGGGATCTTGCACTTGTAAAGTAGGTGGCAGCACCACCCAGCCCTTGTTTTTTTGTTTGTTTGGTTTTTGAGACAGTTTTACTATACAGTTCAGGCTGGCCTTGAACTCACAGTGATCCTCCTGCCTCAGCTTCCCAAATATTGGGATTAAAGGTATGAGTCATTCTATCTGGTTTATGCAGAGCTGTTTGTGTATTTTAGCTCAGTGGTGCTGCCCCTGCCTTGCAAGCACAAGGTCACGAGTTCAATCCCCAGTACCAAAAAAAAAAAAAGAGTTGACGATATAGCTCACGACAAAGGTCCCAGGTTTAATCCCCAGTGCCAAAACAAAAGCACAGGAAAGTAAAAAGACAAGCGGGTTGCTAGAGCAGATATTTGCCATCCTTAGTGGCCAAGTTATTAGCGTTCAGGATGCACCAAGAGCTCCCCTTCAGGCCATGAAGAAGACAGCCCTTTGGGGGAAATGCAGAGGAAGGCTGTGGACAGACAGGTGACCAAACGGGGTAGACAGTCAGGGCCACGTGGGAGACGCTGGACCTTGCCTGACTCAGGGGCACAGATCAGAAAATGACAGCCGATGGAAGACTTGTTACTGTTGCTGACAGGCATTGGCAAGGGAGGCTGAAATCCCGACATGGGATTTGAAGGCCCGGCTCCTCTGACCCATAAACTGTTACTTTACTGTCCGTAGCAAGCACACCTTTTTTGTTTCGTTTTGGGTACTGAGGATCGAACTCAGGTCCTTGTGCTTGCAAGGCAGGCGGCAGCACCACTGAGCTAAATCCCCGGGCTGCAAGTGTACTTCTTAGTCTCCACAGTAAACCTTCCCGGGGCAGCTCTGCCCTATGCTGTGAGGAGAGAGAGAGACTGAACAGAGGCCAACAGAGAAGACTCACCTTCTGGGCCAGCTCTGCCATGTACTGGCTATGTTGCCTGGGGACTGTTACCCCCGAATCTCTCCACTGCCATCCCCTCACTGTAAGAGCAGAGCAGATCCACCAGATTCCTCCTCTGAATACCCAGCACATACTAAGTGCTCAGTTAATGATGACCATTGCTAGGACCGTTGTATTTGAGCCCTCCATAAATTGTAGACTCTACAGTTAGGCCCTGGGACAGCCACAGATAAGTACTTGCTGATTACAGTGTTTGGCCTTAGGTATTCAAAAAAGTTTAATTTCACATAATAACATCAAGCCACAATAAAGCTGGGCACCCCGCCTTTCCATCACATGTAGCTGTTTCAGAATGTCAGGAATGAGGAATCTAGTACTCTCATGCATGTAATAAGCTTTATGTGTTCTGTTCCTCCCTCATGAAGAAAGAAATTTAGAGATGAGAGATGATGGCTGCCCCATAGTACAGCCCCGACCTGACACATGAAATAGATTTTACTGCATGCGTGTAAGTGGTGTTCGGATAAAAAGATCATAGAATTCATTTTCAGTATTAGGGGGTGTGTGTGTTTCTTATTTTTATTTTTTATTAAACTCTGTTGAATCTAGGGCTTTACACTGAGCTATATCCCCCTAGTCCTTTTTTTTTTTTTGTACCACGATTGAACTTGGGACCTTGCACTCATGAGGCAGTCGGCGGAACCATTGAGCTAAATCCCTGGCCCCCCTAGTCCTTTTTTATTTTTGATTTTGAAACAAGGTCTCACCAACTGGCCCGGGCTGGGCTTGAACTTGGGATCCCCCTGCCTCAGTCTCCCTCCCCGCTGGGATTACAGGCGCTGGACCAAGCTGGTTTATAAATTTCTCATCTTGATTAATAACGATGGAGCAAAGCACAGAGCAACTTTCTTTTCCCTTTCCCTTCTCCCCAGTACACATATTGACCAGGAATTCAGTCGATTACATTTTCAAACCAAATTATTTTGAGTATTGAACTTCTTACTCTAAAATTATTTTAGCTTCAGGAAAAAAAAAATTCCAAAAATACTACAGGCTTCCCAGGAAAACCTTTCACCTGGCTTCCTCCGATGGTGGCATCTTATGGAACCACAACAGTTGTCAAAATGAGGACAGTAACCTTGCCACGAACTGGGAATACATCCACAGACTTGATTCACGCCTTGCCAGTTTTCTCTGTAGTGTTCCTTTTCTGGTCCAAGATGGAGTTTAGAATCCCTGATTGTCTTCCTCTGCCTGTCCCTGACCCTTCTGAAGAACAGGAGGAGCTCTTTTACAGTGTCGCTGGGCTTGGGAGTCCCTGGCGCTTCCTGGTTGGCTTGAGGTCGCCCCTTTTCTGGGAACGCTGTGCGTGGCCGTACCGGCTTCCGGTCAGGAGTGGCCTGGATGCGGGTCCCGTGGCTGCTGAGGCTGACTTGGTCATTCGGAGGCACGGGCTGAGCCGCCTCTCCTCGCCTTTGTTCTTGCTGAGCCTCCGTGGGGGAGTCTTTGACACCCGGAATGTCTCAGACATCTCCTGTCTCATCCCGCTTTTGCCCAGAAAGAACCATCCCTGGATGCCTCCTGCTTGCAGCAGGTTTATTCTTGTGTTTGCCAATGGGTGATTTTCAGATTCCATTGTCTTTCCACCCTTGGGAAGTGAAATTCTCTAAGAAGACGCCGTCCTTCCCCAGCCCTCCGGTTGTCGATTTATTTGGTTATGAGTTGTGCTTTGTTATTTATTATTTATGCTGCAGGACTCCCCCACCCTGGTCAGAGCCCTTCCTTCTTCCCTGCATTCCGAGCTGTTCCGAACTCATCTCTCCTGCTCCAGCCCTGGAATCAGCAGCTTCTCCAGGGAGCCCTGGCCCCTGGTTAGAGGGCAGTGTTTTAAATCCAGATCTGGTGCCGGAGGCCCCAGCCCTGCAGCCTCCATCTCCACCTTCTCCCCTCTCCTGCACCGCCAGCCCCTGAAGCCAGCGCCTTGTGTCTCTTGCACATTTGCCTCTTTTTTATGTCCATTTCTTCCATTCTTGCCTCTTTCCAATTTATACTGCAAGTAGTAGGAAATAATATCTGGACTGTATCATTCCCTAGCACAACTCCTTTTTTAATTTGTTTTGTTTTTGAGACAGACATTGCTAAATTGCCTGGGGTGAGCAAAAACTCAGGATGATCCTCCTGCCTCAGCCTCCCAAGTGCTGGCATTACAAGTGTGCACCACCGCACCTTGCCCTTGCCTAACACTTTTGGTTTTTCTTTTTTTTTTTTTTTTTTTTTTTTTTTTTTATTTTTTGTGCCGGGGATCAAACTCGGGTCCTTGTGCTTGCAAGGCAGGCGGCAGAACCACTGAGCTAAATCCCCAGCCCTTGCCTAAGACTTTGGTATAGCACAGGGTTAGCAGACCATTTTTGTTGATGCCCAGATTGTAAATGTAGGCTCTGAGGGCCACTCACTGTCGCACACTGGCAGCCACAGGCAGTGCACCCACAAAGGGGTTGGCCATGTGCTGGTGAAACTTATGTGCTGGCCTGACATTCAGGAGGTCCTGGGCTTGAGCTCCAACATAGCAACAATAAATTGAACAAGTGAATGAGACAGACAGCAAGCTGGGCACAGAGGCACATACCTGTAATGCCAGCTACTTGGGAAGCTGAGGCAGGAGGATTCCCAGTTGGAGGCCAACTTGGGAGACTTAGTGAGATCCTGTTTCCAAATAAAAAGGACTAGGGTTGTGACCCAGTGCTCCCTGGGTTCAATCCCCGGTACCCATCCCTCCCAGGAAGCAGGCTAGATTTCTTGAATAGTAGACTGCCAATCCCTGTCCTAATGAGTGTTTTCACAAACAGGCACAGTTAATCCCCATGAAGTCCCCAGGGAGCTGCCTGAAGCACCATATCTGCTGGCAGCTGCCTCCAGCAGCCTTCTGCTACCACATTTCTTTCTTACAAGTGCCCCTTGCCAGCATCTTAAACCTGGAGGCCACAGGGAAGGTGACTGGAAAGTGTCCACTTCAGCCCAGGGTTTCCAATTTCCTGTGGACTGAAGTCCACTCCTTCTCTTGGCTCACTGTTCACTTTCCACTGTGTTCTTGCTCTGTTCCATAACCCGCCAGCCTTCCTACCTCAGGACCTTTGCACATGTTGTGCCACCTGCTTGGGATGTTCCTTCTATCCTCTACTGAAAACCAGCTCTCTATTTTTTAGTGCCTAGATTAAAGGCTGTTCTCTTGGACAGCCCTGACCCCTCTACTCAAAACAGATTCCTATTTTATCAGAATCTACCTTAAAGTTAGGGGACTGTCTTATCCCCTGTCACCTCTGCAGAATTTAAAATAGTGCCTGGCAAATGGAAACAATCCAAACACTTGCTCAGTGAATATGGCACTGCAGTTGGTTAATATTTCCCCTGCCTGTTGACTATGAGCCGGACTGATTGATTGCTAGTCTCTATCCCATAAGCTATTTTAGAACAGGGTTAGGACTTCCTGTGCTACTTACACTCGGTCCCTAAAATAGTACCTGGGACAGCTGGCCATGATGGCTCTCACCTGTAGTCCCAGCACTCGGGAGGCTGTGGCAGGAGGAGCACCTTGAGTTTGAGGCCAGCCTAGGCTACATTGTGAGTTCAAGGCCAGCCTGCACCTCATAGGGAGACCCTGTCTCAAAAAGTAAAACAGGCCAGGGATTTAGCTCAGGGGCACCACACCTGCCTTGCAAGTGCAAGGTCCTGAGTTCGATCCCTAGTACAATAATAATAATAATAATAATAATAATAATAATAATAATAAATAAAACAAAATAGTACCTGAAACATAGGTGTTCAGTATATGTTTTGGATGAATAAATGAACCTCATTTAAAAAAGAAACCTCGTTGTAGATGTCAGGTGCTCACTCACCAGAGGGACCTGATGAAATTACCAAGCATACTTTCTCTTTCCTAAGTGTGTTCTGATGTCCCCTCAGTGTCGCACGCTCTTATCTCCGGGGAAAACCCGGCCCTGGCTGTGGAAGGTCCCGCCTGAGGTGACGACCCGCAGCCCCACCAGTTCCTGCTCCGCTTGAGATGGCACTGACTGCCGTCATGGCTTCTGCTGGCTGTGGAGACGGGGCTGGGCGGTGCTGACGACAGGGAGGGGGTGACCTGGTGCTCTGAAAGATCTCCCACTTCTGCCAGCGCCGGGCTTTCCCAGCTGCTAGCACACCTGACGTTCCAGAGCCCTGGAATTGTTCTACAGTCAGAACCTACAAAATCAGGTCCAGCCGGATGAGCCCTGTCCAGTCCAGGCCCAGCACTGTCCCTTGAGCTGCAGTCCCATAGCATCTCTGCTCTCCGTGATGAATGCAGTTGTGACGGACTACAAACATGTTCCAATAAAAACTTAAAATTAAATGCTCTGCTCTCAAGAGCTGAGGGCCCCGAGATGCCAGGAAAGAAGTAGTTCAGAGCAGTATGCTGCCTACCAGCAGTGTGATTCTGGGTCCTGGGACAGAAAACAGGATATGCACAAACACGCCGCTCATGTTAGCCTGCGTGGGAGCTCTTGGCACGGCTTTGCAACGTGGCCTAAATCTAACAGCGGCCAGAGTTAGAAGCTCAGCAGTGTACAGAGTGGTGTTGGCTTGGAAGGTCGAGAGGTATACAGTGCTGTGGGCGCCGGAGGCAGCACCCCGATCCCTGAGATCTGAGCCCTGGCAACGGCCCCCACGCTCACAGCCGCGGTCACACCCACCGGCGGGGTCGTGGTGCTCTGCGGGCGGCGGGTGCACGTCCTGCGTGCGTGCGTGCGTGGTGGTGGGGACCTCCATGCGGTGAGCTTGATCCTTCTCCTCAGTGCAGAGAAAAGACATCCGCTGGGTCTCAGGCTTTGGGAAATAAACGTGAGGGGTAGATTGGCAGCAGGCGCTGGAGTTGGCTTTGCACAGATTAAAGAAGCAGGACTGGGCGAGGACCAAGAGAAGCTTCGTCAGTTTTCTTTTCCCTCCCTTCCTCCCGCCCTCCCTGTTTCCCTCTCTTCCTCCTCTCCTTCTGTACCTTTCCCTTTTCAGTGCAGAGGATCCAGTCTAGGCCCTTGTACCCGCTAGGCGTGCTGAGCTGCATGCCCATCCCTTTAATTTATCTTGATACAGGCTCACCCTCAGTTGCCTAGGATAGTCTGGAACTTACCATCTTCCTGCCTCAGCCTCCCAAGTGTCTGCAGTTACAGGCACGTGCTACCATGTCCAGCTGTACACTATACTTCTTATGCTATGAAAGGAAGCATTTTTATATGAAAACTGGTCTTAAAAACTTGCTTTTATTCTGACATATATTCAAAGATGAGCAAAACACTTTTTATGAAGATTATTATTCCTGGTAGCACTTATTGTAAACACAAAAAATTGGAAACTACTTAACTACCGCCAAGTAATGAGGACCCTGGCTAAATTCACTGCATGGAATTCTTTGAAGACACTTAAAAGTATGAAACATGTAAGCCAAGCATGGTGGTGCATGTTTGTTTTTTTGGTTTTTTTGATTTTTTGAGACAGGGTCTCACTGTGTAGTTGAGTCTGACCTGGAACTCACTGTGTAGCCCAGGCTGATCTCAAACTCACAGTGATCCTCCTGCCTCAGCCTCCCGAGTGCTGGGATTACAGGCATGCACACCACGCCCAGCTGGTGGTGCGTATTTGTAATCCCAGCAGTCTCAGAAGCTGAGGCAGGAGGGCTGCAGGTTTGCGCCTAACGTGGGGAACCTCACAACTTAGCAAGACTGTCTCAAACTGTGTTTATTCAGTATTGCAAGGGAGTTATACAAGAACCTGGTAATAGTGGTTGCAACTTGCTTAGTACCAAAGTTGAAAGTCATTTAAGTGCTGTCCTGTTAAAATTTTACATTGCTTTGGTTGCAGAATTTGTAGCTTATACAAATACAGAATTTGTAACGTATACTTACGTATTGTCTTTTAGACAGTACATATGCTAGCCTTGAACTCCTGGGCTTTCTGGATCATCCTGCCTCAGCCTCCCAAGTAGCTGGGGATGATAGGTGAATACTGTTGTAGCTGGCTTTATTTTTAAACATCTTTTAAAACTTTTGTTTTGTTTTTTGTTTTTTGTTTTTTTGAAACAGGGTCTCACAATGTAGTTGAGACTGACTTGGAATTCTCTGTGTAGCCCAGGCTGATCTCAAACTCACAGCGATCCTCCTGCCTCAGCCTCCGGAGTGTTGGGATTACAGACGTGTGCCGCCACTCCTGGTTTAAAACTTTTTTTGATGGGAAATGTCAAACATATACAAGAGTATGAGAATAGTATAATGATGATAATAATAGCAAGAGTAACAATTCTGAGCAAAGGAATTTTTTTTTTTTTTAAACCGGGGCTTGAACGCGGGTCCTGCTTGTGAGGCAGGCGGTGGAACCACTGAGTTAAATCCCTGACTAGTACATGTTTGCAGTACAGAATGATTATATTCACCAGGGGAGTTGGTACGTGTGCAGAACATCTCAATTCCTTAAGTCCCCTCTTCTTCCTCCCCTACTTCTGCATATCTTGGAGGTTATTGTACAGCAAAAGTGGTATTAAAATACAAGTTTAAGGAGAAAATCCAATAATACAGAATTTCAACTTTTGGGCCAAGGATTTAGCTCAGTGGTGCTACCGCCTGCCTCACAAGTGCAAGCTCCTGAGTTTGATCCCCAGTACTAAAAAAAAAATAATAATAAATTAAATTAAATATAACAAAATTTCAACTTTTTACTCCATATTTAAATGTGCGGTGACGGGGAGCCAGGCTACATGACATTTACATGACTTTGGGTACATTTAAAGTAATGATAAAACATAACTTATAGTGCCATGGAATCCTTTCAAGCTCTTTAAATATGTGGACATATTTTAACAATAACTTTCAAATATGTACGGAGTTGTATGCTTTTTTTCCAGAAGATATATGAGAAAAGCAGCACGAAGGTCACTGTTCTAGAAGGCCCCGTGTGTATTTCCAGGTTCGGGGAGCAGAAGGTTATGTCTGCCCGTAGCCTAACGAGAGGAAGGGGAGCCTGGAGCCTGGGCCTCAGTTCCGAGCTGGGCCTCCTTCCCACTGACCCTCAGGACCAGGTTAGATGAGCCCCGGAATGCTAGGTTGGTTTAATACCTGACGACCGACTGTGTGACTCCTCCATGCAGCCCCGGGACCAGCATAGACGCTCGGGAAAAACACACACTTCCTTCCTTTCCTCCCAAGCAACCTACTTTCTCTCAGAGAACTGGACTCTCTTCAATCCCTTGGTGGGGGAAGACGAGCCCCACGTGTACTCTAACCAGCCGCCTTCCAAGAAAGCACAAGCTCTCCCTCCCGCTCCTTCCCTGGGTTCTGGGTCAGCAGCATCTTCCAGATCTGGTTTGAGGTCCTTTCGCAGTCAGAAATCCAGTGGATTCCCCAGGCCCCAGTCAAACATTTTTGAAATCTGCCTTTTGACACCGAGTATAAAACACCGCTGAGAGTCACGTTCGCTCTCAGAACTGCTCTGAAAATAAGCTCAACTTTCTTTTCTCATAGGGTTCTTCCCTCATCCCACACGACTGTTCCTTCTCCAGCCCCTCTGAGGTTCTCCTTCCTGCCCTGCTTCCTGTTCCCCCAAATGCATGTGCTCCCTGGTGCTAGCTTCAGATTCCAGCCGTCCACCGTGGGGCAGATAGCTCCCGGACTTCTAGTGCTGACCCCAGTTGTTGTCCTGACAGCGCTGGCATTTGTTTGAGTTCTTTGTGAGGAACATGGACCGGACCTTGACTCGAAGCCCTTTGAGGTAGCCGTCATTGTTACCAGCCTCTTACAGAGGATGGAACGGGAGCTTGGGGAGCAAGTTTCTCCGGCTCGTAGAATTAAAACTTGGGACAGTCTGGCCCCTTAACCACCAGCCAGGCGTCTCACTGTGTACCGAACACTTCAAGTTGAGCTTTGCTTCCCCTCTGCCGGGCCGTACCAGAAGCAGGTCTGGCCCCGAGCAGTGCTTCCCCCTGACCTAACTTCATTCTGCCACTCGAGGATGAGACTATCCTACCTTTTCCACTACTCACTGTGCTGTTACTTAAAACCATGAAGATTCCCAAGAAAGCATCTAAATCTAAAAGCAGAACCAAAAAAAAGAAAGAAAGAAAGAAAGTAAAACTTAGTAGCAGAGCCAAAAGCAGACTGACATTTCCAGCTCGGGAGGCTTCTGTCTTTATAAAGGAGGGTATCGCTGAGTCCATGTTCACCCCGGTAAGGTGACCGTGCATAAGTGAGTCTTGTGCACTCGCTGGTGTGAACTGAACTTGTGTTTCTAACCTAGTTACAGACACATCTCTTCTTCTTCCACACTCAGACCCTGAAATTGCTTTCATGTTTCTGTAAAATGAGGAGTCAATGTTCATACACATCTCAAAAATAAGCCCAAATGCAGCGTACCACATTGAACAAAGGGCCAATCACAGTGGCTCTGGGAGCAAAGCTAGATAAGGATTTGATCTCCCCACAGAGGCTGTTTTGTTATGCTTTCAAATTGTAATTATTTATTAAAATCAGGGTTTTTTTCCCCAGAGGAATCCTAACTGTGGCATTCACTCAAGGAGCCAGACATTCCGGCAGCAGTGTGTCGGCTGTGCAGGCCAGGCACCGGGAAGGGCAGCAGGTTGGCAGCTCTGGGCAGGGATGGGTGCCCATTGAGGCCTCTCCGGTGCTGCCCGCTCCTGACAGCAGCCCTTTCCTTCCCACTTGACGTGTGTGTGTGTGTGTGTGTGTGTGTGTGTGTGTGTGTGTGTGTTTCATCCAGCCTGCAGTCTACTTTAGACTTAAGCTACAGAGGCCCCTGCCCCGGTACCTCTCCTCAGTGGCTCTCACTATAAAACACTGAAAATACTTAGCTGCGAGTGAAGTCCTGGTCGGGCCGAGGGTGTGGCTTAGTGGCACAATGCTTGCCTACCAGCAGGGTCCCTGGGGATGGCCCCACTGGGTCACCACTGTGGCTAACACTGCTCCCGCTCTCTCGCTGGTGTCGGGACGGAGCACTTGTTCCTTCCGACCTTAAGCTGCTAACATCACACTGCGCCCATACAGGGAGGATTTGAGCCTGGAAAACATTTTTAAAGGAGAAAAGAGGCCTGGATCCACTGTCCAAGCCCTCTCTCTCACGGACGGGCTGCAGGAGACATCTTTCTAACCAGGTAGCCCAGCAGAACCTGAGCATCTCCTTGCTTGCTTGTCATCAGCCACCATCCATCACTGCAGTGGTGCTAGAGAGTGCCATGTGCAGAGGGACATTTCACAGAGTAGATAAGCCATTCTGTTCCTAGATTTGCTCATACTTGGTCTTACTGTAACATGCTTAGATTATTATACATTTGGCAGCTAAATGAACACTGAAAATTACAATTAAAACTTGTTTGTTTTTGAGACCAGGTCTTCCTCTGTAATTCAGAGCGGCCTTGAACTCACTTTGTAGCCCAGGCTGGCCTTGAACTCACAGCACTCTTCCTGCCTCAGCTCTCAAAAGCCAGGGATTGGGCCAAGGATTTTAGCTCAGTGGTTCTGGCACCTGCCTCGCAAGTGCAAGGACCTGAGTTCAATCCCCTATACCAAAAAAAAAAAAAAAAAAGCCAGGGTTCATGGGTGTGTGCCCCCACGCCCAGCTCAAAATTAGTTTTTTCTTTGTTTATTGTGGTCCTAGGAATTAAATTCAAGGATGCCCTACCACTGATCTACATACCCAAACATTTTGTTTTTATTTTGAGATGGGATCTTGCTAAGTTGCCCAGACTGGCAAACTTGTGATCCTCCTGCCTCAGTCTCCCTAGTAGTAAGTAGATCACCACAGCACCCAGCTTAGTTTTATTTCTGTAACAAATAACGAGATTTAGCTAAAACTTCAGAAAATTAATACTTTAAATAATCTCAATATAAAGTCTTGATGTCAATGATCATTTGCATTTTGCCTTTCAATCACAATTTTGAATATTTAAAAATATGTAAGAGGTATTTTTAATGAATGTGTGTTCAAATTTTTATAATTTAAATATAACTGCATTGTTTTTAAAATATTTAGGAGGTATTTTAATATTTAATTTTTGGCAAATATGTTCAAATTTTTATAATTTTAATGTAATTGCATTTGATTTTTAAAAATCTTTTAACTGATGGTTGTCAGTAGTAAAGATCAGCAAATGACAACCTAAGGGCCTAACAGCCCATGAGCTCAGAATGGTTTTCATACTTTTTTTTTTGGTACTGAGGATTGAACTCAGGTCCTTGTGCTTGTAAGGCAGGCAGTGGGGCCATTAATCTAAATCCCTGGCCCAGTTTCATACTTTTTTTTAAAGATTTGTAAATAAAAATGCAGTATATGAGTGAGACTATGTGGACCACAAACTCTAAATCATTTACTGCTTGTCTTTTGACCAACAGATATTGCCAATACTTGATCAATGCGTATTTAGCAATTTTACTGAAATAGCACAAAAAGGAAAATAATAATTTATTAGTTTTGCTTGTCTCTAATATGTTACAGTGTCGCAGCCTGTCCACAAAACGCCTGGACACATGCGTGAATTTTCTCATCTGTGGTAGTTTTGACTTGCGGCCACAGCCTTAAATGTACGTTTTGCTTTTGTCGTCGTGAGTACACACTTGTCAGAGTGGGAGGATTAGATGTCTTTAAGACAGCTCTGGGATTTTACACAGTCCAGCGTGAGGTATGCGGGCTGTGACCCACAGATCTGTTGCAGCTGTGCCTGAGATCCGGTCCTTGTCATACCGCCAAAACCTTGAGGTGACCAAAAGGACAGCTCACAGTATCCGCTGCCCCCTGTTGGCGCTGAGCAGCACTGTCACACTTGTGCTGGCTGCGTCCAGTTCAGTTCAGAACTGCTGAGTGGAGCATTCCTAACGGGAGGAGCTTCTGTACTTTGTAGTAATACTCTGGGTACCTTATAATCCATAAACACAGAAGGCGGCAAGGGAGCTTTATTAGGCAACATTTTTATCCCCAGACACCGAGTCTTTCTGGGGAAATCCTATTTTTCTTCTCAGCGATTCCTGTCACACCCTGCATGCTTTGAGCTGACGTTTCCATTCAGTCAGCCTCAGACCTCTGATCAGTTTGTTGATAATATTTCAGTACTAGGATAGAGACATAGCTTCCAAATTACTCTTCAGGATTAACAGGAAGTCAAAAAGCGGAGGGAGGACATTGATAATTCTAAGGAAAAATATCAATCCTCTTGCATGTGGAAGAAAAATAAGAACATAGAAAATTGAAAGAGGAGGGAAAGCAGAAGAGGAAGAAGACGGTGAGTATGAGGAAAGGCAGGGAGAAAAAGAGGAAGGAGGAGAGAATTAGGAGGAGAGGTCTGGGGATTAGCGCCCTGGTTCTGCCACCTGCCTTGCAAGCGCAAGGATCTGAGTCTGATCCCCTTTCCCAGTACCAAAAGAATCAGGAGAAAGAGAAAGGAGGAGGAAGAAGAATGGGAAGAGCGAAAGAGGAAGGAAAAGTATGCAGCGGTGAAGGGAGAGGAGGGGATGGAAGGGGAGGAAGAGTAAATGGAGGAGGTGGGGAAACGAGAAGCAGGCTCTCCTTGGCTCCCACCCTCACCCGTCCAGTTCCTGGACTTTAACCACCTCCCTCCCCCAAGGCAATTCCCGGTTACACCCGGACTTGACTTCGCCTGGAAAAGACGGACCAGAGTGAGCCCGGGGAAAACCGGCCTTTGGGGGCTTTCTCTAAAGGCTTTCTCTGGCCAGACCAGCAGCAGGCTCTTCTCCGTCACACCCAGCCCGGAGCACACTGGCTGTCCTCCCTAGGGCTAGTGCCAGAATCTGAGCTCCTTTATGCAGGCTGGGTAACGATGCGCTTTGTATTTCTGTTTCAGGAAAAATACTTTGTCCTTAATGATTTCTGTACGGAAGAGTTCAAGAACTCAAAAGTTTTAATAATTCGTTACATTTTCAAATAGGCATAGGCCTGGGGATTTAGCTCAGTGGTTCCGCTGCCTGCCTCACAAGGACAAGGACCCGAGTTCGATCCCCAGTACCAAAAGAATAAATAAATAAATATTAATATAAAATATTAATGATATATAAATAATATTTATAAAATAAAATATTCATATAAAGGCAAATAGTCATGTTTGAATACAGTGTTGAATTCCTGAATTCAGCAACCTACAGCTGCTCTTCTAACAGGAGGCTCAAATCCCTTATATATAAATCAAGACAATGTAGTACCCTATATTATTGGAAGGAAATCAAATTATGAAAATTACTTGATGATGAGATTCTTAATAATACCTATTATAATAGCTATATACATGAATTGGTTAGTATGGCAATATATGCCAAAGGTTATACATTTACAGTCAACTCTATGGGTCTCTTAATGTGTATGTGACTGGCTTAATTCATTGATAATTCATTAATAATTTACTGTTTTGCTCCAAGAGAGTATTTCTTTAAACGTTCAACCTACAAAAGCCAGAAAGAGAAAAAAATTAAAATTTGGTCTAAAAAAATTAGTAAAGATTTGCATTTTTGTTGAGTAATAAGATTAGCCCTGGTAAAGTGCTTGTGTCACATGTGCAAGAAAGCCCTGGCTTCAATTAATAAAATAGTACACTTGCTTCTTTTTTTCTTTTATTAAAAATTGCAAACATACATGATAACAAGAAATGAAGATACTAAATAAAAATTTCAAATATACATATATATGACAGCAAAAAAGAATATGAAATAAACAAGAATTTATGTAACAGACTAATCAAAATATTAGTTTGATATGAGCTTCAAACATTATGTTCTTTCTCATTTTCTTATAATATTTTTTAAATAATGTAATTATAAATAAGACAAAGTTACATATTATAGTTAAGAAACTGTCCTCAAAATGTTATGATTTATAAACTCCTTGGTTTTATTAATTGATAAATATCATATGCTTGTTGATTGTACCACTTGCATTTTCTAACAAGACTTCCCACAGAAAAAAATATACTTATATTTGAAATCCAAAAGCAACTAAAAAAAAATTCACATATTTAAGATCAGATTTCTGTTTCTATTATTAGTATATCCCATACTTTATTATATTTTTATAAGCATAATGATAGAATTTAACACCAATAGATATGTAATATTCTTCCCAAACGAATGACTATGAATTAAGTCAAGCATGTAATTTAAAGAAATCCTAAGGTTGCCAGAGAAACTATCAGTATGCCAAATGTGCACAATCCTACCACATTCATGCCCATGTTTCTCATTTAATAGTGCACACATATATGTAAAAACATACCCCCCACACATATACACAATGCATATTTTCTACAATACAATATATACTTAGGTATAATAAAACAGTGCAGTGATGTGTGGAATGTTGGTGATTTGTATACTTTGAGAAAAAACAAATACCATCTTTGAGGGAGTTGGAGAATTTGTAATATGTACCAGATACTAAATGATATTAATGATTAAGTATAATTATAATAAAATTTACTTAAAAATTAATATTCGTCATCAGTAGAAAATAGGTACGAAGATATATTGATAACATTACAACATGTGTCTTAACAAATTTCCAACCAAACAAGCCGTAGGGACAGAAAAGGAAGTCTGTAGAAAGCAGAGATGAAAGAGGAAAATGACAGATGAGTCTTAATACTTTTCACACTACTCATATATACAGATTTCATAAATTCTCAAATAAAAAAGCAAAGAAAATGAGAACCGAAATAACTCATCAATTTGGTAGACCAACATATAGAGACAAGGATTAATGTATTGATAAATTTTAAAAATATGAAATGTAAAGCCTGAGATTTAGCTCAATAGTGCTGCACCTGCCTAGCCAGAACAATGTGCCAAGTTTAATCCCCAGCATCAGAGGAAGAAAAAGAAAAAGGAAAAAAAGAAGAAAAGAGGAAAAAAAATATCTTTCTGACATACTCAATAAATTAAAAATAAATTATTTGTTATCTCTCCCTCTTGAATTGTTCCCTTCACAAGGATGTAGTGAACTTCTTTGTCTCTTTCAGTCAGTTTAAATTTGAAACTTACTTTGTCTGTGAATAAGATTGCTACCCCTGCTTTGGGGGGGGGGGCTCCTGTTACATGAAGTTTTCTGTCCTTTCACTTTCAGTCTATGGGCTTCTTTTTACACTAGACGTGTCTTGTATACAACATATTATTGGATCTTGCTTCTTAATCCATTCTGCTGATCTATTTCTCTTGATTGGTGAATTGAGGCCGTTAATATTGATGGTTATAAGTGATATGTACTAACTTATTATCATGTTTTGTTTTGTTTTTTCTGCCTTCTCCTTTTAATTTCTTGGCTTGCCTATTTGATTTGCTCTGTTGGGCCTCATTGTGGTGTTACCTTCATTGTCTTTTTCTAGGATATTGTTTAGAATTCGTTGTAGTGCTGGTTTGGTATTCATAAAGTTTCTCAGGTGCACACATATATGTAAATATCTTATCATGGAAATATCTTATTTCCCCATCCATTTTAAAAGAAAGTTTTGCAGGATACATCAGTCTAGGTTGGAGGTTGTTTTCTTTTAGTACTTGAAATATCTCATTCCAGGCTCTCCTTAACCTAAGGGTTTGTATTGAAAAGTCTGCTGTGATTCTGATAGGCTTTCCTTTGCATGTAATTTCTTTCTTGTCTCTTACTGCTTGTAGTATTTTGTTCTTCTGTTGGGTTTCTGGGATCTTGATTATTATATGTCTAGGTGTAGATTTTTTTTTTATCACGGCTAGTTGGAATCCTATATGCCTCACTTATCTGTATATCAAATTCTTCCCCTCTGTTTGGGAAGTTTTCTATGATTAATTCTGTGAACAGCTTTTTTAAGTCATTTATATTTTCTCCTACTACTTCTTGAATTCCTATCAATCTTATGTTATTCTTCTTAGTATCATATAAGAGTTGTTGTATCAATTTCTCATGATCCCCTACTGTTTTTAAGAGACCTCTCTTTTCACGGTCACTGACTGCAATTTTATCTTCTATATCTGAGATTCTATCTTCGGACTCTTTTATTCTTTTGTGAACACTCTCAGTGGAGTTTTTAATCTCCTGGATATCTGTTTGAATCTGTCCTATGGATTCCATTTCTTTCTTGTATTGGGCATTTATTGTTGCCAGTTCTTTCTTATGCTGGGCATTCATGGCTTCTATCATGGTCCTGAGCTCATCTGTTTTCCTCTCAGTCTGTTCTAGAGTCATGAATTATAACTTTCATTTTGCTCGTCATCTCTGTGATTATCTGGAAAATTACTTCAGTTTTGCATTTCTCTAGAGCCTGATTGATCAGTTTTGTTCTTCCTGTGCTTTGAGTTCAGGGTGTCCTGATGATTCACTGTCAGACTTTTCATCCTCATCTGCCCCACTGTTTGCCATTGGTGAACTGGAAGTCTGTCCCTGTATCTTGCTTAAGCGTTTTCTCCTTTTTACTATTATTGTTGGGTTGTCCTTAGTTTAATCTTAGGTTATTACTTAAATCTTCCTGATATAGTTGGGTTGCAGCCCATGGGTCTCTAATGACTCATAGACATTCTCATTTTCATAATACTGAAGAAAACAGCTCATTGAATCAATCACAATCCTTTATCCTAATTGATACAATCAGCACCACAATATAATGAAGCACAATTTGCAAATTGACCACTTATGATAGTCATCAAGCTAGCACCTTCAAACCATGTGAATTTAATAAAAATCAAGAAGCAATCCAAAATATGCTTACAGTAAATAAACTTTTCAATAAGGATATTTACCATTTACAATGTGGGTTTAAAACAAAGTTAAAACAAGAGGAGTAGATAAGTATAAGAATTAGTGAAGGTTTCATAGGAAGCCAAAAGACGTAGAATGACCAGACAATCGCCAGGAAATTGTTAAATTCAAAAAGAACAAACAAAATAGAAATATAATAACCCTTAAGTGAGGTAGAATAACATAAAAGAACATAAAGAAAAGAAAAAAATAATAAAAGAAGAAAACAATTAGGACAAGAGCAGAAACAAAAAGGGAGATGAGGGATACTATAGTGGAGTAAGAGACTGAGTTAGAGAAAGAAAACAGAAAAAAAAAAGAATTTGAAGAGTAGGATGAAAAAAAGAAACAAAAATGAGTTTGAAGGGCCTCTTTCAGACTATATCACTGCTGTCATAATATACAATATGTAATCTCAGCTAGCTGGTGGCAGAACCCCACGACGCAGACTGAGCTCAGGCTGCAAGGCCCAGACTGAGTTCCCCGACCTCCTAAAGGGTTGAACTCCACTCAGTTCTACTATGTTTCCCCCACCACTTCTTTAAAGATGTTCAAAGTTGAAAGTGCCAGAAAATACTCTTTATGACCACCTCTGCCTCTACAGAGTAGGTCCAAAGACTGATACAATCAGGAGGTCTAAAAGCGCGAGGGGGAAGGTTGCGGGGTTCGGGGGTGCCCGCGCGGCTACCTTTCTGGTGCTGAAGATGGTGGGAACGCCACGGGGAGGGCCTTTTATTTGGTTTTATGAGACAGGGTCTCACTATGTAGTTGAGACTGATCTGGAACTCACTGTGTAGCCCAGGCTGGTCTCAAACTCACAGCAATCCTCCTGCCTCAGCCTCCCGAGTGCTGGGATTACAGGCCTGCACCACCATGCCCGGCGCTATAATTACTTCTGTTTTCAATATTCTGAGTTCGGTGCACCAGTTTTGCTAAATTCATTACTGCTCTCCACTTGCTTTTTTAACATTGCCAAAGGTACCTGTGGTACTTTACAAAAAAGAAATGAATGAATTCAGTTTCATTTTGTCTCATGAGATTAGATCCAAAAGGTCGGAATGTCTTTACTATTGTCTTGCTTTTGAAAATAATTCCACAAGGTGGGCTTTTCTCCAGATGCAGTTCTTTTTTAAAACTCAGGTAGACTGTGCTGATAGGCTGGCACAATGAAGAATTTAAGCCCCTATAAATTAAGTCCCCTTCATTCCATCACTGGCGTGTTTTTTATTTGTATAAGGCCCAGAGGAGAAGGGAAGAGTCCCACATAGCCACACTTAGGCCGGTGTATAAAGCAATTTGGGAATGGGAACACCAACTCGTCAGAACTCAGAATGGCCAGAACAGATTGGCCCTTGACCATTTAAATCTTCAATGCTTTATCTCTTTCTTTGAATCTTGGAATGCCATTGATACCTCCTTTGTGTTTATAATTGTTTTAATTAGCTACCCAGCAGGGACCCTCTCCCATTTTAGATTATGAGCAACCCAGCAGGTCAGTACAACCCTGTTAAATAGAGGGCAGATGTTATGGCTCACTTAATTTCTTTTATCTATGTCGGTTTTGTTTTTTTACCTCTTCCCCCTTCACTTTCATCCTCTTCTTTTTTCCTACCCCCATATTTTTTGTGGAGGGCTGGGGAGAAACATGTTGACACCCTGAACAGCTGTGCTTTTTGAGAGTCAGAAAATGGAATAAACTCAATCAGATATTACTGTCCTTTATATCTTGGGGTGGAAAAAAAAAGTTAAAGTGGCTCTTTGGTTCCCTGTGTTACTTGTTCTGATCGACCACATCCTCCTTTTGTGGATGAAAATCTAGAGGACCAATTATGATGCAGATCTGATAGCATTTCCATTTGTGGGAGCAGCTGGGCCTGGAATGTTTCGACTTTTGGAAATTCCTGCATTGTTAAAATTGTGCCCCGCCCCATTTTGAACTCCATGCTATTACTGATGTGATCACAACAACAAAAAAGGAAAGAAAAATACGAAGAAGCCTTTCTAACCTAGAGCATTTCACAAGAAGATACAGAAATGCAGGGCTTTTATGGTTTGAACAATAACCAGGCTGTTCCTCTACTGGTGTATATAAAATTACCTTATCGGAAGTTTCAGCAGGGCTGGTCCCAGTGAAAAGTCAGCATTTCTAAAAGTCATCTTTCAGTACTATGATGCAAATAACCTATTTTTTAAATTAATGCCCAAATAATTTATTTGCATTTAAAAAGAAATGATAGCTCAAAATTACACAAAGAGAAACCTTTGAATAGCTTCCACAATTCAGGCACATTTCAAGGTTATTAAATGTTACTGAGCCAAATTATTTTTGCACATTTTCAACAGTAAGCTTCAAATTTATTCTCTACCAGACAATCTTAACAAAGACACAGGGAAGCATTATTTTCAGTTACGAATATTCAGCATCTAGGGGCCTTTAAAAACCAACCATGATTATAAGTAAACCTTTCTCTTGCTGTCTGAATTACTTTTGACTTTTTGTAGCCAACCAGAAACCCAGACATACACTTAACTTTGTAAACCAGCCACAAGGCAAAGGCACTGTGAATAAAGACCCAGAGCAATTGTGGGACGTGTTATAAAGCTTTAAAATTCAAAGACAAAGCTTAGGAGAGACAGGGGAAATCCAGTGTGAGCCATTGCCTTAGGCCTGGGAAATTCTTGCAGAACTCCGGTGTCCTTGAGGGGCACTAAATTACGGTGGAACCTCGAGTTATAACCAGTCTGACACACGAACGAACGGCTTGGGTTACTACCGGAATTTTAGTTTTCATTTACAAAAACTTGAATTACAATCCCAAGTGCTTCTTGTGCTTCCAGATGGTCTCAGATAGATTTAACCCCAGCAGAGTTCTGAATAGAACTCCACGGCATCCTTTCCTGTGTGGGGTCCATTGAGAAATCCTGGGCCAGTGCCTCTCTAAGGACACTGAGATCTGCCTGTGTACAGGAGACTTTGAAGGCTGTGCAGAGGAGCCTGAGCCTTCACTTGACCAACTTGAGTAACAACCGACCCTCAGGAATGAATTGAGTTCATAAGTCAAGGGTCCGCAGGAGGCTAAAATAATGACACCTGTCAGGCTCTAAATCATCCTGTGCAACAATAAATACACGCACTAAAATAATACAGTTTGGTAGCTACACTGCTCATGTGTGACATGTCTCTTAATGGTTATGTCTCTTACTATGTTATGTGAATTTCGCCTCAATAAAAAGGACAGTTTTTGAAAAGGTAATATAGTAATTAACATTTGGAAATAGGAATATTTGCAGTATGCACTATCTGGCTTAATCTTTTCCCCCCTGGTTCTGAAGGTTGAACCCAGGGCGCTGAGATAAGGTCTTGCTAAGTCACTACTTAGTTGCCCAGGCTGGGCTCAAACTTGTATCCTCAGCTTTCTGTGGTAGACTGGCTTTCCAGTCTATGGCCGTACCACCCTGAACGCGCCCGATCTCGTCAGATTTACGATTCTGTGGCTACTTGGGAGATTTGATTGGTTTAAAATGGTTTTATACTGGGAAGCTCCGTGCCTCGAAGTTAAACACAGCTGTGAGGGGAGCTGTTGGTGGCTTCCCTGCTCCCCACCCGCATCATTGTCACCTGGGGAACCAGGTGCCATCCCAGCTTCCCAGGTGGGTGTGTGCTTTCCAGAGCCTGCCTACATCACAGCCTTGGAACTCTCTCATTTGGCAAGAGCTCAGTGATGCATCATTTCCATTTCTGTAATTATTGTTGCTTTTATTCGTGTGGTGCACGGACCCAGGATTAAACAGAAAAGAAGTCTTCATTTTCTTTCTTTTTTTTTTTTTTTTTTTTTTTTTTGGTACCAGGGATTGAACTCTGGTCCTTGTGCTTGTGAGGCAGGCGGCAGCACCACTGAGCTAAATCCCTAACTGTCGTTTTCTTTTCTTTGCCAGACATCAAACCCAGGGCCTCATGTATTTAGGCAAACACTGCCACAGAGCCACAACCCTGACTTTATGTTCTTTAGATAAGAACACGTAACATGAACTCTACCCTCTTAGGACATTTTTAAATGTGCCACACACTTGTACACTGTGGCCCTAAATCAGTGTTGTTGTGCAGCACATCTCTAGAGTTTATCCATCTTCACTGGAGCTTCATGTGTGATTATTAATTCTCCACCACCAACTCCCATCCCCAGCACCTGGCAGGCATCACGCCACGCTTGAGTCCTAGGAATTTGACTGTTTTGATAGCTCACAGTGTGCAGTTTGTCTTTCTGAGATTAGCTTATTCTACTTCATACAATGACCTCCAGTTTCATCTGTGTTGCTGCAAATTATAGTATTTCCTTCCTTTTTAAGGCCGAGTACTATTCCATTGTATACATATACCAGTTTCCTTATCCATCTGTTCATAAGAGCAGAGCAGAAAAAAGCAGAATGTTATTTTTTTTTTTTTTTTTTTTTTTTTTTGGTGGCACCGGGTATCAAACTCAGGTCCTAGGGCTTGCCAGGCAGGTGTGGTGCCATGAGCTACATCCCCAGCCAGAAAATTCTTTTAAATATAGTAGATGGTTCAAAGTTCCAGCAGTGTTAACTGTGTAAAAATAAAAAATGACCAGGAATGTTTTCATTATTTATTTGGTGAACTCTTATTCCCCTCAGAGACGTTCTTGAGAGTATCTAGCTGTCTGTCTCAAGTCCCCACACTTGTAAACTACCACCTCAGCACATGCGTCAGAAGAAGAACACAGTGGTGACCCTTCCTGTCCCTGACCCACGCAGACACAGTCTTCTCTTTCCACCCAGCAGATTGCGTCACACTCGGTTTGTTTTGCATTCCTCTTCCACATTTTGAAGCAAAGTAAACCCTCCAGAGAAATTTGTTGGATTATTTCATGTAGTAAATTTGCAATCAGAAAAGTAATGAAGGAACTTTTTATATATTTGCTAACATAAAATAAGTGTCATTAAATCACTGCCCTTATTGGCATAAAGAAAATACCCTGTAATAAGGCACTGGTCAAACTTCCAACCAAAGACATCATCCCAATTAGTTTTTTCTTTTAACTTCCTTTTCTGTCAAGCTCAAGCTGAAACAAGAAGAGACACATGGTCTTCAGTGCCGATTCAGGCTGGCGAGTTCCGGGAGGGACCAGCGGTCAGTTCTGCTGTTGGCTAAATTACATTAGAGAGGACCAGGCCGAGGCTCCCTGTAGCCTGAGCATCAGATGACGCTGAGCTGCAGCCCATGAGGTCTCTCAGTGACATCATTCGCATCTGTGGTGACTTAAGGCTCCTGTTTCTTTGAAGATGAAATTTGAGATTATGAAAGGTTTAGGTTCTCTAAGCTAATTAGAAATGAGCAGTAACCCAAGGAGAAAAGACCATCTTGTCCATTTACCTGGGGGTATGCTTTCTATTCAGTCACTCCCAGCCACTTTACCCACCCCAGTGGGGTGAGAAGCAACATACTTGGGGGGCTGTTCTGGGGATCGAGAGCAGGGCCATTGCAGTGAGCCCTTTTTATTTTTTGAGTCAAGGTCTCAGTTATGTTGCCCAGGCTAGGCTTGAAGTGTGATCCTTCTGCCTCAGCCTCCTAGAGTTCTGGGATTATAGGCATGTGACACATTACCTGGCTAGGGGGGATATGGTTTTTTGTTTTGTTTTTGTTTTGTTTTTTGGTTCCAGTCTCGAACGCAGGACCTTGCACTTTCGAGGCAGGTGGCAACACCACAGAGCTAAATGCCTGACCCTGGGATATGCTTTTTAAACATAGAGAAGTAATCAGGTAGAGTTTTTCTGGAGATTTTTTAGAAAAATGTTGTGACCTGATAAACAGAGCATACAATATTAGAGACATTAGAGGATTTTAGAGGGAAAGAATCCATGCCTTGCAGCAGGAAAGTTAGTTACAGAAAGCAAGTAGATAAAACAATCCGTGGATGGTCTTACAAGACAATCATATGAAATATAAACAGAGCATAAATATGTGAGTTAGGATCGAAGAAAAATATGGTGAATGTTTAAATTTAAAGTATTAATTTAAAAAGACACTGAAGCGGTTCTAGAAGTCTTCTTGTGTCTTTAATTGTGCTGCCCTGGCTGCCTTGATGTTCTGGATCAATTCAAAACATTTCCCTCTCCTGGACATTTTGACTCTGGGGAAGAGCCAGAAGTCACGCGGTGCCAGGTTTGGCGAGTAAGACGTAGGGGACACACATCGCGGGCTCAAGGGTGGCACTCGGCAGCAGCATTCACTGTATTTTTATCACACTACGTAAATACACAAAAGATTAATTTCAGGACTGCTTCCGAAAGTGGCAACAACGGTGGGGTGAGTGTGTCCACAGCAAGGGGTTAATGTCAGTGTCTTACTGCAGTGAATTTGAATTTAAACAAGCTATTTTTTGATCATCCAAACACTGTATTTTTGGTCCCCCCTCCTCGTGTTTCATTTTCATGTGGAACAATCTGGAATCTATGTTAAATTGTAAAAGCGAGGAAGAGAATTGTACATAAAAGCATGCACACAGGCAGGAGACTTGTACGTATCTGCTCGCGTGTGCCTGGAATATTTCTGGAAGAACATACAACAAAACTTCTACGAGCTGAGGTGAATAACAGCACCTCGCTAAGCCATATGCAAGCGTGGAGCAAAAGGGAAGTGAGCAGGACAGGAAGACCGGCTCTGTACGTTTAGTGTTTCAATGCTGTGTTCATCACGGACTTTTCTTGTTTCCACTCACTTGGTGTTTTTTTTAATGTTGAGTTGAAATTATATTCTTCCTGGTGCCAGATTTCTGACCCCACCACTGGCACTGAATTTCATGCAGGTGAGGAATTGCCTGCCCTCACCTGCGTCCCTGGTCTGGCTACTCTTTCAGACCCTTTTAATTTTTTTTCTTTCCAGTGCTGGGGATGGAACCCAGGACCTCTCGCTTGCTATGCAAGTGCTCGACCCTGGGCCATATCCTTAGCCCCCTAAGACTGATTTTATTTTCTCCACATGCAGGTGTAGCCTATTCAAAAAGAAAAACTAAGTCCATTTAGTCACAAGTGGTATTTGGAATCCTTGGCATTCTTGGTTCTTAATCTCTGAGGAGGTGCAGACTCCCTGAGAATCTGATGAAAGCCCTTTGCACATGTAAATTATATTGTGTGCTTAATTTCAAGGGTTTCATATAGACTCCTTGAATTCCACCGAAGATGTTTAAAGAATGCTACTCCGGTTAAGAGAGATTACCACCAAGCCAAGCTTTCTCTTTCAACTCTTCTAATTTTCCCCACACTCTGCCTTCCAAAAGAAAGAACTACATACTTTGATTTTTAATGCCTTTAAAAGCTATTTCTCTCCTGCCCTCCATTTTGTTTTTGTTTTGGAGACAGTGTCTTCCTATGCCCTCCAGGCCGGCCTTGAATTTGAGGTCCTCCTACATCAGCCCCACAAGTGCTGGGATTACAGGTGTGTGCCACCATGGCTGGCTTACAGGCTATTTCTTAAGTGATAGGATGTGTGCTGTCATTTTGGGTATAAATACTGTTTCTCACCCTCCAGATGATCTTGACTCTTTCTAGGGGTTGTTAGCAAATCCTTCTGGGATGTGCATAATTCCCCAAACAGAATATGTCACAGGCTGGACCCAATCCTAAAAAAGAAATTATTGCCCTGAATTTACACTACCTCATATTGCAGGAGAGGAATCCCTTCAATGCATCACCCCTTAAAGATGTGGACAAAGGTTTCTGCCCCGTACTTCGCGGCCTCTCTGGTCTCTACCCATTAAGTGCCAGTAGCGCCCCCATGTGGTAAAAACCAGGCCTCCACCCCCACCCCCACTATTGTGAAAACCAGCAAGGTCTCCAGCCAGTGAGTGCCACATGTCCGAGTTGAGAGTCACCGGGCCAGAGCTCGCAGGTCACCTCATGACTGGTGATTGTTTTCCAGTTTTTCCTTGCAGCTTTTGGTGCACTGTTTGCATTCCTTGTAGTGATGACTGATCGCTCACTGGGTAAACAGCGAGGCTCTTTTATTAGGGCGGTGGGTTACTCACTATGCACAGAGGCCCCCCCTCCAGCTCCGCCCTCTTACAGTGCGGGTGCTGTTACTGAGGCTCTCTGCGTCCCGCAGACCTGCGCACCTCCCTCTGTGCTCTCTGCCCCCACCTAACTCCCGGAAGTTCAAACACAACCTTTCACCTGTTACAAATGACTAACTAAAGTCAGCCTTGCTTTTTATGGCCCCAACTTCCGAAGGAGCCTTTCCCCTAACCCCATAACACATTTCTGCTCGAGCATAAAGTGGTCTGTTCAAGGAGTAAGGTATGAATCGTCTCGCAGCTTGGAAGTGTCCCTCATAACAGGGCTGAACGGAGTGCAGGGATCCGGGAGCCGGCACAGTCAGTATCCACCCCGGAAGTAGGACCCTGGGGCGGAAGGTCATTTGCACCGTCTCAGGACTTCCAGAACAGAGGACTTCAGCTACTTTCTGGGAGCCTCGTATTTCTCAGAAGGAAAGAGTTTCAACAGTCAAATGTCTTTAAATGTTTCTTTTTTTTTTTTTTTTTTTTTTTTTTTTTT
>NW_022900934.1:9759807-9761767 GCF_012274545.1 Fukomys damarensis
TTTTTTTTTTTTTTTTTTTTTTTTTTTTTTGGTTTAAAGACTTTTTCTGTTTTCTTATGAGAACCTACTGATCATCATATTGATTCTAAATAACAAATTTTCCCCCACCACTTGTCATGGAATATACACGCAGCACCAAAAAACAAAATCTTGAAAAATTCAAAATAGGTTAGAAACCCACTGCAACACGTTATACACAGCAGGGGAAACCCACAGACAGATGCAGTGTGTCTGCTCCTGTGCCCTGAAAGCTACAGGCAGCAAGCAGCTCAGCATTGGTCCTGGGGCCTGGGCACCAAAACCACGTTTCCAGAAGATTCACTTAGAGTCTTTCAGTGAATTTCGTTCCCTGACACGGTTCCAGATCCGAGCAAAGTTCGAAGCCAGTCATTCTGAATTATTTTTGGTGGAGTTGATGTTATGAATTATTATTTTCTGTTGACTTTCTTGTTGCTTATGTGTGTGTGTTTATTTATTTAAAAGGGGCAGTCTGCTAGGTGCAGTGGTATACACCTTCATCCCAACTACTTGGGAGGCTGAGGCAGAAGGCTCACAAGTTCAAGCCCATCCTGGACAATTGAACAAGACCCTATCTCGAAATTTTACAAATAAAATTAAAAGGGCTGGGGTATAGCTCAGTGGTAGGATATTCCTGGGTTTGATCCCTAGTACTACAAAATAAAATAAACTGAGTAGAAAAAGATAAAAAGCAATCAACTCACATGATACAGTATGCAAGAGGCACAGAGCTTTGCAGTAAAAAGATTTTCCTTCTCTTGTTCCTCAGCTGCTCAGTTCCACCCAGAGGTGGCCATCATTAGTAGTTTCTTGTTTTGTTTTCTTGTGGTACTGGGGATTGGGCCCATGGCCTTTGCACCGAGCTACATCCCCAGCATTTTTTTTTTTTTTTTTTTTTTTTTTTTTTTTTTTTTTTGGTTTTTTGAGACAGGGTCTCACTGTGTAGCTGAGACTAACCTGGAACTCACTATTTAGCCCAGGCTGGTCTTGAACTCACAGGGATCCTCCTGCCTCAGCCTCCTGAGTGCTGGGATGACAGGTGTGCGCCATCATGCCTGGCTTCCCCAGCCCTTTTTATTTTTTATTTTGAGATAGAATCTCACTGACTTGCTAAATTTCCCAAGCGAGGCTGGAACTTGTGACCCTCGCACCTCTGCCTCCACGTTCTGGGACTACCATGTGGCTCTATTAGTGATCTCTTGTGTACCTCCCTGGAAATCTTTATGCTTTCATAAGCAGATACCTCTATACTATCGTGATGCTGCTACCGATGTTGTTGTCGTTGTTACAAGTGAAGCGTATGAAACCACTGGCCTAGATTTCCTTGTATCACTTCGTATGCAACTTGGGCACTGACCCGCGTCATCAGAGTGGAGACGGCCACCTCCACGTCCCTTTCAGTCTCCACATAGAGCCGGACGTTGCGCTTTTAACCATTGCTCTAACAGTTGCCGTTCGCAGCGCTCTACATTTCTGTAGTGACTCAGTGAACAGAGAATGTGTATTATTGCAACCATCTGAATATCACCCGTACCGCCTAACTTAAGAAATGTCCCCTTGTATTGCACACCAGATTGTGAAAGCTGCTCGAGAATTCTAATGAATTATTTTAAATGCATTTCTGTGAAGGCTTAGGAAGACAAGTTGTACATTTGTTTATTTCTAGAGACCTTGGAATTGAAGGGAAATTTCTTACTCTAAGGTACATTGGTCAAGACTCCTTCAGTTATGACAGCACCTGGCTGAAATAGTCTTAAGCAAAATAGGAAACTTACCTGGTTTACACAGCTGAAAAGGCAATTGGAAATCCAGGCGTAGTGGTGATCCTGTGATCCTGTGATCCTAGCACTTGGGAGGCTGAGGCAGGAGGATTGCAGAAAGTTCAAGGCCAGCCTGGGCTGGCCTGGTGAGACCCTGTCTAAAAAAAAAAAAAAAAAAAAAA
>NW_022900934.1:9762116-9795677 GCF_012274545.1 Fukomys damarensis
AAATACAATTTATTTGGCTTCAGGCATGGCTGTATCCAGGTACTCAGTACTGTCCCATGTGCCCCGTGTTTCTCAGGCAGCCTTTATGTGCTGGGTCCTCAGGAGCTCCAGGCTTACAGTCTGCCAGCTTCTGCTCTAACACCCAGTGGGAATATCTTTCCCTAGAGTCACATCAGAGGTTCTGAACAGGAATTCAGTTTCACCTTGGGTTATAGGCGATCCTCAATTCCATCACCAAGGCCAGAGACACTCAGTCCTAGAAGTGAGCCCATGTACTCGCTTTGTTCGGCTTTGGCAGGTGGCAGGGTAAGGGCACAATTGCTGTGGCAGCAACTTACAGCCATGAGGCACCAAGCTTCCAAGTGGAGAGGAAGAGGCAGAGAGGAGGGAGGAGGAGAGGAGGGCAGAACTCAACTGGGTTTTGTGGGGCCCCCAACCCCCTCGCACCACCTCCGTCCCAGATACCACTTATGTGCGATCTTTCAGTGTCTTTAGCACTGGAGCCGGACATTCCCCTGCCTCACCCTTGTAACAAGTTTTGTGTCTTCTTTTCCTTGGTTCTTATATAGCATGGGTTCTTTGCAGCTCAGCAGACCCCAGTGGGTGCATCCTCCCTGTGAGCTGGGCTTCCTCAGTCCCGCTTCCCAGGTGAGGGAGCAGAGGTTCAGGGAGATCCAGGTGCTCAGGTCTCACGGTTGAACGCTTGCCCTGCAGCTCTGTCTCTCCTGCTCCTGCCTGGAGGAGCACACAATTCCCGACTCCACAGGGCTCACAGCTTCCGGGGCCTGCAGGCACCCAGAGCCTCAGGTGCACTGAGCCTTCCAATCTGCAGAGCCACCCAAGGCGGTGCAGGTGTTATCACCAGGTCTGTTTACAGATAAGGACACCAAGACCCTCGGACAGCACGAGGGCTGCTGTTCTCCGGGAAGAAAGTCACAGCAGCCAGTGATGGCCACCTCCGCTCTGCGTACGTGTCTCAGTGTCTTCAGGCTTCCAGAATGAAATATCAGAAAGCACGGTGGCTTAAACAGCAGGAGTGTCTTTTCTCACAGCTCAGGAGGCTGGAAGTACAAGCGCAAGGTGCCAGCAGGGTCTGGTGAGGGTTCTTTCATGGGTTGCAGAGGGTCCTCACTTGGCAGAGAGCTCGCCAGGCGCCTCTCCCTCTTTTTACAAAGCTGACAGCCCTACCTGATGGGGACCGTGCATCTCGCCTCTTCCACTGTCCCCTCATCACAAGCCCTGCATCCAGATATAATCACAGCAGGGCTCGGGCTTCAGCACAGGGATGCGGGTGGGGACAAAATCCAGAGCCCAGCAGACTCCCCCTGCATAGAACAAGCTGAGGTTCTAGCAACAGTGCCCGTGTCAGAAGCCCTGGGGTCAGAGGGCTCTGTGGGCTGCATCTCCAGACCTGATGCCTTGAAGGAAGGACAGGCCCGACCTCCAAACTCACACCGAAACCCGGATCCATTGTTAGAGCTCCTGGCCATGGTGGCAGGGGTGCCCTTGGTCACAGAGTGAACACACACCTGGCCCTAGCGTCAGAGAAGCCGAAGCAGGGATGGGAACAGTTCCAGCCCCAGCCATGGCCTCCAGCATCTGGGTGACTCAGCAGCTGCACTGCGACAGGAGCAGGATGCACCATGGCATCTGTGTCCCGCCTGCCCTCAAAGCCGGCCATGGATCTTCCCGGCATCCCACCCGACCACAACTATACAAGAAGCGGGTCTGGGACTGGCCCCCGGCCTGGCCACGTTGAGCTGAGGTGACGCCATCATGCCGTCCCTCCTGGGAGCCCAGTGAAGCCGGGGCCAGGTCTGGCTAGTCTCTCCTGTCACTTGTCACACAGCTTGTCCCCTGGAAGGGCCCCTCCACTGCACAGGATGATGCTGCCTGAGGCTTGGGCCCGGCGGGGGCTGCTGCTGTGGTTAAGAGAGTACCGAGCACAGAGCCCAGCACCTCGTCCCAGGGCTTGTCCTACCCAAGGGCATTGCGGTTGCCCAGGACAGTCATCCAGTGGAAGGTGATGAGCCTGAGCTAACAGAAGCAAGACACAGTCTGCATGTAATGACCTCAAGGTTCTTGAGCCTTCCTGTCTTGAGTCTGTGTGGTTTCCAAAGAAATCCAGGTAGCACGTCCCAAGGCAGCTCCCAGCTTCCCCGCACCTCCCACCATACCCTATTTCCTGGAGAACAGAAAGTAGAAGAACAAATGGAAGAAAATGGCCTTAGCTGTTGCCTTCCACATGGCCTCCACACCCCCAGGCTCGCCCGTCCCTCTCCATTCCCTCCTCTCCTTTCGGGCTGCAGCCTAGGAGGTGTCTCCCTCCACGTCGCCCTCCTCTCTGCTTCCTGGCCGCCATGATAGGAGCAGGTCTCCTGCCATGGGCCCTTCCTCCGTGCCTTTAGCCATTTAAGGACTGAAAGTTCTAAAACATCAACGAAAATAAGCCTCTCCACCTTTAAACTGTGAGTCTGAGGTATTTTGTCTCAGAGACAGAGAAAGTGGCTAATATAGAACAAGCTTCACTGTTAAATGGAGGGGCTGAGATGTAGCTCGGTGATAGAGCACTTGCCCAGCATGCACGAGGCACTGGGTTCCATCTCCAGCACCACAGAACAAAATAGGAAGTTGGGTCGGTCACATTCCTCAGCTTCGTGTAGACCTCTGAATGTTCTCATCATAAGCCAGGTGTGGTGGCACACGCCTGTGATCCCAGCACTTAGGAGGCTGAAGCAGGAGGATTGCCACAAGTTCAGGACCAACCCGCACTAGAAAGTGAGAACTTGTCTCAAAAAATAAACAACGAAAATTCTCATTGCATACAGAATAAAACCAAGACCACTTTCCCTAAATCAAATCCAGACCCATGGATCTAGCCATCCTCTCCAAACCTATTTTCTAACACCTCTCACCCATGCCTCACCAGACACACCAGTTTCCTTCCATCCTGGAGATCTTTGGGGTGGAGATTGGATCACTTGAGTCCCAAGTGGGCAGCCTCTGCTAGCACCTGGTGCGCTGTCACTGGTGGTGAGCCACCTCCCTAGTGACCAGGCAGAACTCTTCCTGCCTTTCAGTCTCAACATCATTCACTCTGGAGCCCTGGTTCTCACCTGGGGCCAATTTCGCCCCACCAGAGACATCTGGAGGAGGCTATTTGGAGGTATTTTTGGTTGTCACAACTGGGTGAGGAGGTGCTCCTGGCAGTGACCGGGGATGCTGCTGGCCACCCTGCAGTGCAGAGCACTGCCCCACAGCCAGGCATGAGCCAGCCCCAAATGACAGCGGTACCAGACTGGGAGAGCCTGCTGCAGGAAGGGCTGGATCTTTCGGCAAGGGAGCCTCCTTTTTATTTTTATTTTATTTGTTTGTTTGGTACTGAGGATTGAACCCACACAGAGCTCCACTTTTTTTTTTTTTTTTCATTTTGAGGCAGGGACTCTATAACTGGCTAAGTTGCCCAAGCTGGACTCAAACTTGCAGTCCTCCAACCTCAGTCTTCCAGAGGGGATGGCAGGTGTGTCCCACCTTGTCCAGCACCTCCTTCCTTCTCCTACTGACTTCCTGGCTGTGTTGTGAGACCAGGCCTCTTCTCCCGTCATAGACTGACTCCTTCCGGCCCTACCACTGCAGACCGTGTCCCCTCCATGGGGTGGCAGACAGTTGTCGCCGGGCTTGAGTGAAGCCTACATGGCACCTTTGCTGCAGGGCAAGCTGTCGTGCGAGGTCCCTGTAGCCCACTGGACCATGTGGGACATGCTGGTGTCCCCCCTCTCAGCAAGAATTGGCTCCCTCATTTTATCCAGTCCCCATAGACTCCTCTCCTTTCCTCACCCTTGAGCTATCACCTGGCCCTAATCCGGGGAAAGAGCCTCTAAGGAAGTGTGGAGCTGGGGTTTCAGCTAATCTCGGGATTTAGGCAGGACGCAGAGATCTGCTGGAGATTGGTGGTGTTTGTGGCTGTGGCCATACCTAGGGAATGACGTGTCCTTTAGTATGTGAGACAGCCCAGCCAGGCAGAAGCACCTGTGCCCTGGACCACTTCCTAATGCTTGGGGACCATTGGCCACATGTCCCCCAAGGCATTTTGCCCTGCATCAATCTGTAGTTTGGCTGGGCCTGTGTCCCATTATCAGTGAAGGTTGTTTTGCATTTTTCTCTTATCTGATACTAGTAGTTTTGGCCTGTTCATTTTTATTGTAATGATGTCCCCGCATACTCTTGGTTTTTCATTTTCTGGTTCAGATTGGCTCCTAAATCCCTACTTGGCAGTTTTTGGTTGGAATATGTGTCAAGATTCTTTACAATGTCCCCCACCGTAGTGCTCCCAAGTACTCTTTACTGTGAAGGTAAATATTAATATTTTTATCCAGAAAAGAAAATCGTTTCTTCTGGAAACCCTTGATTGCCCACCACCCCATCTCCCAAACCTTGATGAGGGCTCTGAAAGTCCTCTGTTCTAGTCTTCTCCCCCAAGGACATGCAGTCACTTTCTGTGTGTTTATTGCACATCGGATGCCCCTACCCTGTGAACTCCAGGGTGGCAAGAACCACAGGGATCTTACTCTTTGCCCTACTCTGTTGCTTGGCCTGTGTTCTAGGAGACAGGAAGTGATTGGTACATATTTGCTAGATGACAAGGAAGAAACGGGAGGGAGAGAGGCAAGTTACTTGTAGAGTTTCAGGTTTCGCCCTAGAAAGCGACTACCCTATTTCACTAATGTGTGTGTTTACCATTGTAAACCTGAAGGGGTGAATTTGAAATCGGCTTCCTCATTGAAGAGCAGAGCTGGCAACAGCAAGCGCTGCCTCCACATAAGCAGATGTCAAAACCATTCTTTCAAGTGGTTGTGCTGCAGTGCACAGTCTCTCTACTGGGAGAAAGGTGCCTGGCTGCGAGCTGCTCACCTGTGGTCAGGTGACACCAGAGCTATGGATGAGGGAGGTGGGCAAAGAGCAGAGGAGCTCAGGACGGAGTGGTGAGGGTTGGTGTTTATCCAAATGTGTCAGTTTCTGGTGACAAATGGCACCGCGGGGCAGAGAGGGGTGGCCTCGCCAAAGCATTTTGACATTGGACGACTGGGGGCTGGACGCCGAGCATGTTAAAGCCATGGCCATAAATCCGAGAAGTTCAGAAGTGCCGTGCCGGGGTCAAGTCAGTCCCCAAACCTGTCAAAACAGCCCGGGTCGCTGTGTGTACAAGGAATGCATCCCTGGCCCGCCCTCCAGCTTCAGGTCCTTAGCATGATGGGCGCAAGCCCCAAGGAACAGTTTGGTCTAAATGGTTTTACCAGGTCGTCTTCCTCAATCACAAATGGAGGAAATAAACAAAACAAAGAACTTACACAGTACACAGCTATGCAAGGAAAAAATTACCCATTCTCCCAATAGCCACTTTCAGATTTTGATGTGATTTATTTCCATGTATGTCTTTACATATAAAAATGTGACCCATCTATGCACATGATTTTTGTTTTGCTTTGTCCTTTTCTGTTTTGTTTGGAAATAATGGTAGACTCAAAAGACATTGCAGGGCTGAGGGTGTAGCACAGCAGTCCACATGTGTCTCCCCAGCCCAAGATCTTGGGTTCCATCCCATCACCTCCACACAAAGAAAGTTTGCAGAAAGCACCGAGAGGTCCCGTGTACTCACCAGCAACCTTCCGTGCTCAGATTCACGACTGCAGTAGAAATCTGTACATGCTGTGGCTTACGTTTCTTTCGCTTCTTACTCTAGTATCAGTGTCTTCCTGTGTCTTCAGCAGATCTGTCTCCCAAATGCTGCCCTTGTCCCCTGCAGTTGTTTCCACGCTGCGTGAGAGATTTGGTTAAAACTTAGCGAAGATCGAAGCCTTCTTTTACTCCAAACCCCCTAACAGCTCCTGCCTTATTCAGAGTCTAAACCAGAGTCTTCACAGAGAACTTCAAAAGCCCGCGTGATGCAGTCATGACATCCAGCCCTCTCCCCTGGCTTATTCTGGCCCAGCCACACTGGCCCTTTCTGTCTTTCCGGCTCAGATGTACTCCTGCCTCAGACTGTGCATGGCTCTTCCTTCTGCCTGCACTCTGTTCCCAGTCATCCATCCACGTGGCCTCACCTCCTTCAGTCATTGTTCCATTGTCACCTCCTCAACAATGCTTCTGATCCCTTCTGTCTTAAATAGCAGCCATACCACTACTTCTAGACTCTGGATTCCCATCAGTCTGTCGTTTACCCCTCCACAGCTTATGCAAGCTTCTGACAGGCTGAGTGATATACTTACTTGATGGTTTTATGTGTTATTTATTGTCTCCTTTCCTCACTAGGCTTCGAGTTTCATAAGGAAGTATCCCAATCACCTAGAACCCAGAGTACATAATAGGGGCTCAGTAAAGTGTTTCTATGAGTAAATGCATAGTGATGAAGAGATAGGTTTTGTGTTAGAATCCTCATTCTGCCTTTTACTGTCTGGGTGACCTGAAACATGTCACTTTCTGTGCCTCGGTTTCTTCCCTTTAAAATGGGGAAATGACCTTTAGCTCACAGGACTGTTCTGAAGATCACATTTTTAAAAAAGCTGATCCAGGGCCAGGGATTTAGCTTTGTGGTGCTGCTGCCCGCTTGCAAGCACAAGGTCCCGAGTTTGATCCGTGATACCAAAAAAAAAAGCTGATCTGGTGTCTGGCATAAAGACGTGATGAATGCCATTATTTTATCACATTGTTTTAAATTAGGTACAATAATTGATTTTTTAAAATAGCTGGATATTTCATTTAATCTTCACTTTCCATTGATGTCTTAGTTATTTTCACATTGCTGAGACAAAATATCCAACACTCATAAATTAAAGGAGGAAAAGTTTATTTAGCTCAGAGTTTGTAGAGGTTTCAATCAATAGTTGGCTGGCTCCAAGATAGTGCAGCATGGCACAGAGGCATCTCAGAGGAAAAACAGTCCACAGCAGGGTAGACAGGAGGCAGCAAGCAGCAAGCAGCAGCCTCCCTTTCCCTTTTATCCCGTCCAGGCTACAAGCCTTCCTGGTGTTTCCACTCACACCTAGGGTGGGTCTTCCATCCATACCCAGTTCTACGCTAAACCACTTTAGTTATCACACACCCTAAATCCCAGCCTTTTTATTTTTTTATTTTTTTATTTTGAGACAAGCTCTAGCTAAGGTGCCCAGGCTTGAAATGGTGATCCTGCTGTCTCAGCCTCTCAGATGCTGGGATTACAGGTGTGAACCACCACACCCATCCTCTCCTGTATTCTGTAAGAACTCAGATTGTACATACAGCCCATGTGTATACATTCAGTGCCGTATCTATTTTTTTCTTTTCTCTCTCTCTTTTTTTTTTTTGCCATTGCAGTATTAAAGTTATTCTCTTCTTCACGGCATTTGGCTTCATAGCCAAGAGTTCAAACCCAATGGATCCTGCATGGATTAGTTTATAACAATCATTAGTTTATAAACATTAGTTTATAACCTTTTGATAAAAGGCTCACTATCATTGTTATAAACTAATCCCAAACCCACTTATTCACCATAAAGTGCCAACCCTGAAATTAAACCTGCATACTGTGGATTTATTTTAGAAAAAAAACAACTCCTCCATTAACATCTTTTATCTTAAAAGAAAAGCAAATAACATGTGTGCCATAGGTTCAGCCACCAGTGTCCTCATCTTTGCAGACCTCAGGGTCCTGCTCTGTCAAATGAGTTCATGGATACCACTCTCCCTGTTTTGCAGATTCTATCTTCTGGATATATCAAGCACCCTGGTGTACACTGTCAGGGTTATTTTTTGTTTGTTTTTTGTTTTGGTTTTTTGGTTTTGGTTTTGGTTTTGGTTTTGGTTTGCTTTTTGGTTTTTTGAGAAAGGGTCTCACTGTGTAGTTGAGACTGACCTGGAACTCACTATGTAGCCCAGGCTGGTCTCAAACTCACAGTGGTCCTCTTGCCTCAGCCTCTCAAGTGCTGGGATTACAGACATGCGCCATCATGCCCGGCTTTCCCAGCCCTTTTTATTTTTTATTCTGAGATAGAATCTCATTGAGTTGCTAAATTTCCCAAGCAAGGCTGGAACTTGTGACCCAGCCTCCTGAGTGCTGGGATTACAGGTGTGAGCCACCATGCCCGGCAGTATTTTGCTTTTTTAATTTATAACTTTTACTAATGTTGTAAGTCAAGCATTAACTGACCTGGCTCACTATGTAGCCCAGGCTGGTCTCAAACTCACAGTGGTCCTCTTGCCTCAGCCTCTCAAGTGCTGGGATTACAGACATGCGCCATCATGCCCGGCTTTCCCAGCCCTTTTTATTTTTTATTCTGAGATAGAATCTCATTGAGTTGCTAAATTTCCCAAGCAAGGCTGGAACTTGTGACCCAGCCTCCTGAGTGCTGGGATTACAGGTGTGAGCCACCATGCCCGGCAGTATTTTGCTTTTTTAATTTATAACTTTTACTAATGTTGTAAGTCAAGCATTCTCATTAACTTTCAGTGCCATGACCAAGCTACAGTTCCACCAAGGGGATGTTTTCGCGTGCTACGGGTAAAACCTGCGGAGTCCTCACTGTCAGCAGTCAGGTGTGGTGGCACAAAACTATAATACCAGCTACTCAGGAGCCTGAGGCAGGAGAACCCCAGGCCTAATCCCAGGCCTAAGCCCAGCCTAAACTACATAACGAGAGTTCCCATCTCAAAACAGAACAATAAAAATACCTAGGGATGTAGCTCAATGGTCAAGCACGTGTGAGGTCCTAGCATATGTGAGGGCCCGGGTTCAATCATCAACCCAAGGGAAAAAAAGACAACAACAACAAAAATTGTACACAAGCAAACAACAGTGACATGAGTTCTTCCCTTTCTTTCTGTCCCTGTCATCCATCAATCATTTTCTTCCTCTCGCTTTCTCTCTCACTCACACATACCAACAGCCATCTTAACCCACACGCCCAAGAGTATACATCTGCATTTACTTTACTCTGACTCCATCCGGTCAGGAAGGAAACTGGCCCACCATCCAGTACATCATTTCCCACACTTCTGAGGAGCTGACGCTTTGGAAGAGGCACTGCCTAATGGGCACAGGGCCTAGAGCGTTCTGGAAGTGAATGGCATTGCTGATTACCACACTGAATGTACAAAATGCCCATGAATCGTGCACCTTAGAACAGTAACTTACGCTAAGGATTAGAACAAAGTCATCACAATGGAGAGGCCCCCAGGCCTTCGCACCCTCCTGGACAGCCACGCCCAGATCCCCCACCACAGCACCTGCAGCAGCTGACTTCACAGGTCCACATGCAGACCTGCTTCCTTCCAGAACCCCTCGTGCATCTGCCTGTACCACCTCTGTTCCTTCTGACCTGGAAGCTGGGAAAATTACAAACAAAACCACCCACCAAAAAAGATCTTAAGGAAAAGTACTGCAGAGTGGCTGTAGAATCCTTGTCTTCTCCCAGAATGAATCGATCCCTCCCTATACCATGGGATACCCACCTTCCGGACCCACACCGGAAGGGGCACTTACTGATCATGTCCTAATTCTTCCTGATTTCCAGCCAATGGGATGCCACCTTGGCACTTTTTAGAAATCCAAGATGTATCCCAGAGCTACTCCAAGATCGGCCATTTACCTACTGTACTTGTGCTGTCAGAGACACCATAAAATCCAGGGATTTCCTCTGCCTTTTTCCAGGCCCCTAAAGAAAATGACACTTAATCGCCTCAAATTCTCTTCTCTCTGTGATCCCCTCTGAGAAATAAAGCCATAAATATGTTTAGCTGTGTTAACATTCACACCGGAAACGGCAGCTTCCTACTTTATTACTAAACAACAAGAGAAATAGCAGAGGAGTTTCCCTGGCAGTTGAGGTTAATGCGATGTCTGTCTTTGTTCTTTTTATTTATTTGTTTGTTTATTTATTTGTTTATTTATTTATTTTACCAGAAGAGGAATTGTTTTTATTAGATTACCAAAAATAACATTTTATAGAAAGGCAACCATAACATTAATCAACAAAGTATAGCTGTAAAATCTCAGCAAGACAGGCAGTGTTTTAAGTCCCCATAATAACTTGTGACAGGGCGGGAAATGTTAACAAGCAAATGTGGCATTGCACATTTTCTTTTGCCATCAGTATGGATTCCCTCTAATAGACTTTGGACTTCTTTGTGGTTTCTGTGTACAAATTAAAATTGTTTGCTCACAGTTGTTCAGCCTCACCACAAGAATGAAAACAGCAGGCAAAAATATTTTGTTTAGTGTTACACAAACAAGTATAGTGGTGCATGTCTCATCCTGGCACTCAGGAGGCTGAGGCAGGAGGATCGCAGCAAGTTTAAGACCAGCATGGCCTGGGCTGAATAAGTTCAAGACCAGCCTGAACTACATAGAAAGATTCTGTCTGAAAAAACAAAAAAATTTTTTCAGTACTGGGGATCAAACTTAGGACCTTGTACTTGCAAAAAACAAAAATTTTTTTATAACAAATAACTAATCAATGTCACTCTTACAACTAGCTGCAATTCCTACCAAAACTGCCTGGCCTATCAACACTTTCATGGATGTTTCACAAATACAGCTGTTTGTTGCCTGCCACCACAGATGTCCTGTGCAACAGGCTTAAGTCAGAGCTTGTTCAGGGACCCAGGCAGAAATTCTTAGCAGGAGTTCTATAGTGTGTGGCCACATCCAGTAGCAGAGCCCATCCCTGCTCGTGGAACCCAGAACATGGCCTAGATGGAGCCAATGTCTTATAGGAGCATGCAGACTTTTTTTTTTAATTGAGTTTATTGGTACATTTTAGGGATACAGTACAGTTATAGTCATTGTTGGGATCTTGTACCTCTACATGACAGGTCTTGGTTCTCATTTTTTCCCCTTGTCCCTGCCCTCCCTTCACCCCTCCTCCCCTCCCCATTTATAAACACTTTATTTCCATCTTTTCATTTTCTCACATTTTTTCTTTTCCCTTATTACCCTTCCCAACTTTCCCTACACCTTTAGCCCTTTTCTTCCCATTTCACAATGTCAGTTATCTCATTAGGATCTTGTGTACTATTACAGTTTATTCACACCAGAGAAACTATTTGATACTTACACATGTGTGACTTATTTGTTTCACTTAGTATATCCTCAATATGTATCCATTTTCCTATGAATGAATCTAATTTCTCGTTCTTTATGGCTGAGTAATATTCCATTTTATAGAAAAACCACATCTTCTTTATCCAGTTTCCAACGGATGGGCACATGGGCTATTTCCAAGTTTTAGCTGTTACAAACTGGAAGCACCCAGACTTTGATAAACTGTCCTGGGCCTCTTGGTGCTATGGTGCCCTTGCTGGCAGCCACGTATGCCAACTTGGAAGAAGTCAGCATGGTATTTTGTTAAAAACCTCAGAAAGAGATTAAAGCATTCCAGCAAAGCCTTCAGATTCTTCTCAGAAAAGGATGACTTTCCCAGGAATTCTTTAAGAACAGTTCTAGCAAATGTTGTGACCTGTAAATGTAAGAAGGTAGAAGAGCCTGGTCACCCAGAGGGTAACTGTCAGATGCAAGCTTCCAGGAAAGGACTCTTCAAAGCTAGCAAACACAGAGGGGAGGAGGGGGTGAAGGGAGGGCAGGGGTAAGGGGAAAAAATGAGAACCAAGACTTGTCGTGTAGAGGTACAAGATCCCAACGATGAATGTAACTGTACTGTATCCCTAAAATGTACCAATAAACTCAAAGCTGAAAAAAAAAAAGCTAGCAAACACAGAACTCCCTCCCTTATTAGGAGTCAGAGGAGTTGAGGAAGAGGATCTACTATGCACAAGTGGCTTCTTTTCCGGATGCAGGCGCAGCTGGCCATGCTGACAGCCGTGTACAGCTGCTGGCTATGGGCTGCTGAGCGCTGTGATGCAGGGGCCGCAGCAGAAACTGCAGTGCTTCTGGCTTGGCTCTGAGCCTCTTGCGGGTGGAAGGTTTACCCGTGCTCAGCTGACTCTTGTTGGACTGCAGAATGGATGGATTCAACACAGGCAGGCTGAGAGAGAGCTCCTGGCTCCCATGAGTGTTTGAGGCACTTTCCTTCATTGGAACAAAAATTTAGCCAAAGTCACCTTCTCATACTACATTTATTCATGTGAGTAGAGCAAGACTAACAGGAGAGTTAACTTCAGTCCACCCTCCACCCATCTCCTTTCAAAGGGCAACATTCGTCTCTGCCAGAACAGGGTGCACATCCACATGGGCCTGCACCACAGTGTGCTACTGGTCAGGCCTCCCGTGGAAGAGGCTGCATTGGTAGCAAAATGCTTCACGTAGGACTGCAAAAGAGCTATGATATTGGTCTAGCCCAGGAAGTTCCTCCTATTAATAGTGTAACAATCATCTCCAAGTTGCTTCCTTCAAACTCTAGGGATGTCTGTAGTTACCATGCGCTCTTTGTTTTCTTTTTGTTGTTGTTGTTGTTTGTTTGTTTGTTTGCAGCTGTACTTCTTTTGCTGCAGTCTGTCCTTCCATGTCACATTCTTCTCTGTCATCAGAGAAACTTTATGGAATTTTTATCATTTTCCTTTTTCTTCCCTCGGCAGGGTTTTTAAGCCAGAGGTCAACACCTGGCAACCTCCAGCAATTCTTTCGTCTAATGCTTCTCAGATGAGCTACAGCTTTTCTTGCCAGTGTATGCTGTAATCTGTGATTTTCATTGTAACTTTGCCCAGCTTCTGTTCCAGCCATGAAAATGGATGAGATGTTCTGGAATCTTTTTGCCTTTTTCCATCATTCCCAACAATAACATCAGTGATCTTGGTACAGTAATACAGCACTCACCTGTGGGGGTCAAGTTTGGGGTGCAGTACTCTCTCCGCTGAGTAGAATTTAAATTTCACACCCTCACTTGCATGCATTTGTTCAAGGAGAAAATAAATCTTATACAAGTTATAAATACGGTATTGCTTTCATCAGTTTCTCTTTTTTTTTTTCTTTTTTTTTTTATTGAGGTTATTGGTACAATCTAGGTATACAATACAATTACATTCATCATTGGGATTCTGTACCTTTACATAATAGGTCTTGATTCTCATTTTTCCCCTTGTCCCTGTCCTCCCTTCACCCCCTCCTCCCCTACCCATTTACAGTTTCTCATTTTTATAGTGAACCCATAGGGAATGAATTTCTAACTTAGTTTTACAAATGGCCATGAAGTTAAGGAACAGTTCTCCTCAGTACGTTATGAGCAATATTACAGAAATTTTAATGGTTTTTCATGTAATTAATAAAAGTCCATCTTTCTGGATCTGTTGGCTCCTAAAATAATTTGAAGTATGCTTTCATTTTATAAGCAGCTCCAAGTTTTATGCATCTTTAACTATTCTGTAAAGCACGATTAAGAAATGTCTTTTTGGCACATGTTGGAATTTTTAGCTGTTTAGTAGTATTATAAACTGCTAAGTCAGACAGTCAAACGGGACGAGGCCCTCGAGAGAGTCAGTGCAGAAGGTGGAAATGCGTTACCGCTGTGACTAGAGATGCGTTAGTTGGAGGCTAGGCCTCAATTTAAAGACAAAACGATCCAGCCTCTGTATTTCCCCCAAGGGATTAGATAAGTGGTAACTGCTGTTCTAACGAAGGCTAGATGGACGTCAGTCACATCGGCAAGTGACTCAAGGCCCTCAGACCTGTCACCTTCCTGAAAACTTCTTTGTTCTCTCATGTGCACTTGGTAAGGGACCTGCTTCCCATTAGGGTCACTGTTACCTAAGTAACTGTACTTGTTAGCTTATTGGTTAATCATAGCTTTAACCCACATCGTACCTACACAGTTATGCGCTATAGAACGTCTCCTACAAAGTGGGGTCCCCAGCAACACATTCAGGACCCCTTCTGTCTCTCTCAGGAGCTTAACTTTCTCTCTCTATATTTCCTGCTCTTAGCCTCTCTCGTTCCTTAGAATTCATTCTTCAGTTTTAGGCATCGCAATGTCAGTGTACCCGACACCTAGCACATTGGCAGTTGTAATATTTCCCTGTATCACTTGGAGGTCTGATATCATTCCTGTACCATTCTGGGAGGTCCCAGTTAGATAATCGGAAACTGTCATCCTCATTTTTCAATTGCTTATGCCTTAAATTTTATTTTGTCTCTTATACACATTGTTTTGTTGAAATTATGGTAAATTTAAGTTGAGAATGTGGGAAGATTATGTTCCTTTGATGAGATATTCTACTTTTGCTGGCAGTCTTGTGTTCGTGTTTTGTATGTGCTGCATGTAGACCCACTTGGCTGATTTCTTGCTGTGTCTGTTGTGGTTTTTTATATTAGGCAGCAACACTAGGGAAAAGTAATCTTATAGTGTACCCTGGTGGACTTTAAAATATATCTTTCAATGAAATCTAGTTCATATTTAGAAAATATACAAGGGAGCCCATCTGCCATAAAAGGGAATAGGCTGGCAACTGTTCTTAAGACTTGGGGAATAGGTCTCACTGGCAGAGTGGCCCAGATCCCCCTCTATACTCTAGAGGGGATATGGAGACTGTTCTGCCTCAGTTTCCCTTCTGATCTGATCTTCCGCTAATGAGGAGGCAATCTTAGCTCTTGAGATTTCCCATTCTGGCCTTCCCAGGCTGAGAGTAACAGCTCAGGAGCAAGTTGCTTCAATAACTCACCATGAGCATGACAAGAAAAGACTGCCTTTTTCTGATCTTATTTCTCATCTTTCCCGCCACTTTGTACTTTCCTTTTTTGGAGACATGTAACATTAGAGGGAAAGGAACCCTGAAGTCCCCAGCCTTTTCCTCCTAAGAATCTTTAAATTGAGCCTGTTAAAAAAAAGAGCATTTGTTCAAAGATAGGGAGGTCATCTTAGATGAAGACAACTCAGGCTTTTATCTGTCCCTCATAGCACTCTAACAAGCAGAGGTTACTCTGCCAGCTGGTTAAACATTCTCAGAGCTGCTGCCACTCTTAGCGCAGAGGACAGGTTTCTCCAGCACCTTTTGGCCAATTCCCATTGAAGCCAGTGGAATGTTGTTGACCAGTCCTGCAGCTGGATTCCTTTCTGGAGACAAAGCTCTGGCTATGTGGCCCTAGTGAATGCTGAGAGGACAACTGAGGCTCATGGCTGTGGCAATTCTGGTGGACACCTACGGGTTCCTAAATGGAAGCTAGGTCCTGACAGCCCAGCCGGGCAACCAGCAGAAATATCTCCATTTTTCTATCATCCCTACCTGCACTCCTCAGTGATGACCTGGTATCTTCTGTCCCAGGTTGACCAGAGATGACACTTTGAGAGTCCTCTCTGAAGCCTCCATTAAGAGTTGAGCTACAAGTTTGGGCGTTTCTCTCTGTAGTAAAGTAGACAGATAAAAACAGTAACTCTCTCAATACCCTGACAGATCTTTACTAGGACAAATGTCTAAGTTAAAACCCTCCCTCCAAGTTTTTCTCCAACTCTTTGAGAGTTAACTTTAGAACTCCTTGATTAGCTAAACAACCTTGTAGCTAATCTGCCCTGTCCTTTAGGAAGGCTTAGACTGAGGCAGCTTACAACAGTTGTTTGCCTTCAGCAGAGAAGAACAAATATCAGAAAGAGCAATTTAGGGCTAGAGATGTAGTTCAGTGGCACTGCAACTGCCTTACCAGCACAAGGTCCCGAGTTCAATCCCTGGTACCAAAAAAAAAGAGAGAGAGAGAAGCAGTTTACACTTGTACTTTACATATGCTACGAGTAGGAAAAAGAGGTTTTAGTAGCCTTTCTCTTCTTTCATGTGCATGTAGAAAACTGATAAATGTACATTTACTAAAATGTAATTTGTGGTTGCTGACAATGGGTATAAGTTTAACCTGTGTGCTTAAGAGACATAGAAATTTTAGGGTGAATTTAAGTGAGTAACATTTAGCCTTGTCTTCCTGCTAAGGAAAATTGCCTAGGTGATTGGGTAGATATCTTGACTCCATCTCTAGTGATGATTTCTTTTGCAGGCTGGAAGGTGCCCTAATCATTTTCAGTTTGCCCTCACTCTTTTTCAAATAATTGGAAATCAGTGGTTTAGATCTCTGATTATTGGTTTTGTTAGTAATGTTTCTTTCTTTAAAGTTGACCGTTACAGCTGGAATCAACTTTAGCTTGTGTTTTTAGAAACACCTGCTAGAATTAGGAGTATGAGTTTTTAGGGCAGATAAGGGTGAGGTGGTGAAGGTTGATAGTCTGACCTAACGTAATCCCTGAGCACTCTCCAGTTAGCAGCCACCGCTCTGGAGAAGGATATAAAAATGAAGTAGAAAGTAAAGGGTGCCAATTTTTTCTCTCATATTTCAGATAGGAGACTCTGTGTCAAAGTCTTCTACTCCTTTAGAATGTACCAAAGTGAAGGAAAAATGATAAAAGGCTGTCTTGGGGTTGCCCCTTGTGAGGTTGAGGGGTGTCCCACAAACACTGCTAGAAAAGAAAGGTTTGAGTAGGTGATAGAAGATGTAAGAGTGGACTGGGAATTTAGCTCACAGGTTCCATTGCCTGCCTTGAAAGCACAAGGTCCCAAGTTTGATCCCTGGTACCAAAAAAAAATTGAGAGTGACTGAAGTTGCCAAGTTTCTAAAGACGAAAAGAAATGCAGAGAGAAATACTGATTATGATGCTATTTCACAACTAGAACGTACTGTAAGAAAAAATGGTCAAAATTACCTTATGTTCAGACTTTTTTCACATTAAGATACAATCTCTGTTTGTGTTCAGAATGTAAATATAAGCCATAGCATCACCAGACACCTCTGGCTCTTAAGGACTCCACAGTCATTGAGCCTGAGGTTTCCCACCTTTGCCTTTTGAACCCTGAGGATGGGGTTTCCAAGGCAGCCTTAATCAAAGCTTCACCTGCTATTACTAAACCCGAGGACAAGGTTTCCAAGGCAGACTTGACCAAAGCCCCAGCCACCATTACCAAGCCTAAGGTTCTCCCCACGAGGCCTTTGTCATCTGGGCTCCCTCCCCCTTACCCTTGAGAGTCTAAGGGTGAAGCCTCTACTAGACTATGTCTGCCCTTAGCTGATTTTGTTCCGTTCCCCTAAGGACAGAACCCCATAAAAGAAGTCAGTGGTGAATTCAGACATAATTCATTTCCGTGTGTCCTTTTCTCTCAGTGACCGCAAACAGATCAAATAAGATCTGGGAAAGTTTTCAGATGACCCTGATAAGGACATTGAGGCCTTTAGGGGACTTACTCAGACTTATAAAGTAGACTGGAAAGATGTAATGTTACTCTTAAATCAAACATTGACTTTTTTTTTGTTACCGGCGATCAGACTCCTCAGGCCCTTGCGCTTGCGAGGCAGGCAGTGGAACCACTGAGCCCAATCCCTGGCCCAACATTGACTTCTAATGAGAGACAAGCAGTATTAAAAGCTGCCATTACATTTAGAGATGAATATCATATTGTTAATTTTAGAAGGCCAGAAGCCAGGAAGCCAGTAAAGCCACCAGTTCCTACTAGAGTCTAAGCAATCCCTACACAAGATCCCTACTGGCCTGCCAAACAGATGGGAGATTAAAATAGGAGATATCTTCAGATATATATTCTTAAAGGTCTAAGAAGGACAAAAAGTAAGCCCTCCAATTATTTTAAATTGTCACCTATTCATCAAGACAAAGATGAGCACCTCTCTGCCTTCTTAGATGATTTACAAGAGGCATTGATAAAACATACATCCCTGGCTCCTGTTTCAATAGAAGAACAAATTATTCAAGATGAGTTTATTGCCCAGTCAGCCCAAGATATTCAAAAATAGCTATAAAAGATGACTTTTGCCCCATATAGCTCACTTGATAATTAATGAGACGTGCCTCCTCGATATTTTATAACTGAGACCAAGAGGAAGCCAGAAAAAGAAAACAAAGAGACTGAGAGAGAGAGAGAGAGAGAGTGGGTACTTTAATTTCAGCCTTAAAAGGAATAAACTCTTAAGTCTGATTCTTGGGACTCCAAGAAGTGCTCAGTGACTAAGCTTATCTGCTACTGCTGCAGAAAGCCAGACCACCTTTAGGAGGGTCTGTGATAAAAACCGTCATGACAGGGCTGGGGATTTAGCTCAGTGGCACTGTGCCTGCCTCGTAAGTGCAAGGTCCCAAGTTCAATCCCTCATACAAAAAATAAAAAATAAAATAAAAAAACCAAAAAAACCATCATGACAAGAGGCCCCCTGAACAAGCCCTAATTGCAAAGGTGACCACGAGGTAAAGGCCCCAGGAATCACACCTATCTTACCAACTGGTCCAGCGTGACTAAAGGCCCCCAGGGCACACTCTGACTTCTCCCTCTGGCCAGACATCTCCATAGAAGAGCCCTGGGTAAGCAGAACTATAGAAAAAAAGAAATCAGCCTATTGCTGGACACTGGTGCATGTCTCTTGGTCCTTCTTTCCAACCCTAGCCTTCCTCCCAGTAAAAAGAGTCACTAGAGAGGAAATAATTTGCTGTTTCTCACAACCCTTTGGCTGTACTTGGAATGGCTTTTTTTTTTTTTCTTTTTGGTACCAGAAATTGAATCCAGGGCCTCGCGCTTGCCCTATGAAGTAAGAGTAAAGGTCCTGTCTTGAGAGCCAACAGTCATAGATATCAGGATGGCTGCTCTCAGATATGGGATGATTATATGTGGTTAATGCTAACTATAGGACAACTTAGAAAGGCCCTCTTATGTTGGGGACAAAGAAATCTTATTTTCATTGGCCTAACCCCAAGCCATATAACACACACACACGCACACACAAAACTTTACAAGTCAAAGACTAGGTAGCGACAGACTGGTTTAATACCCCTGGAATTAGACGGGAAGCCCCTGTGGCATTCATTGATTCCGTGGAACCAATTTGTGCCCCTGGCCACCCTCTGGATGGTTTGGAAGATGCACACTGGGACTCGTGGTTATGCGGCAAGACTGTCAGAAATATTGACAAGCCTGCAAACTCACGCAGCTACTGCACTGATAGTCTAGGAGTGCGTTTCGCTGGTATGACTCTTTGGTTTCTGTCTTTACGCCTTGCCCAGGATTAGAGGATATCCCGCACACATGGAAGCCCTGACTTGACTACTCAAGGGGCCTTCAGGTGTACCTTGACAGGTCTCTCCCATAATGGAAAAGCAAACTTAATGAGGCAAGCTGCCCTCCAGAATCGGAGGGCTTTAGACCTCCTAACAGCAGCACAAAGGAGAACTTGTGCAATTGTAAAAGCTGAATGTTGTGTATACATTTCTGATCCTTGTGCTGACATCTCAATGACTGTTCAAGATATTAAATGACAGGTTAAGGCCACGTCAAATTCTGAAATTTTCTAGACCTCATCCTTATCCTCTTTGTGGAAGGATATTACTGGATCTTCCTGGTGGAAATATTTGTTGGTAATATTCATAATGTTCTTGTTGATCTTCCTATTTTGCCTGTGCCTTCTTAACTGTTTCTTTGGTCTTGTCTTCCCCAGACTTAAGGTTATACCCCTACCCAAGACAGTGTCTGACATCTATCAAGGGCCTCTAGATAGACTCTCTGGAGAGCATCTCTGACTGCCAGTCACAACTACGACCCCCTTCAGCCAGAAGTACTCAGTACAGTTCTTGCCCCTTCCCCCTCACAGCAGTTGGGGGAATATCATAGACAGCTTTAGTTAGAAATATTATAGTCAGTTAGACAGGGCTAGGCCCTCAAGAGAGTCAGTGCCAAAGATGAAAACACATTACAACTGTGACCAAAGACACATCAGTTGGAGGCCAGACCTCAAGATAAAGATGAAATGACCAGGCCTACGTACGTCCCGAAGTGATAAGTGATAACGCCTGATCTGCTGAAGTGTAGCTAGACATCAGTCACTGCGGTGGGTGACCAGGACCCTCAGACCCATCACCTTCCTGAAAAGTTCTTTATTCTTTCCATGCACACTTATGTGACTTGCTTCCCCATTGAATCACTGTTACCTAAGCAACTATACTTGAAACCTTATTCGTTGATCATAGTTTTAACCCATGTTGTACCTATAAAACTGGTTGTGCTCTATAAAACTCCCCTATAAGGTGGGGTCCCTAGCAACACATTCAGGACCCCTCCCATTGGGAGCTTAAATCTCTCCCTCTTTAAATATTTCCTACTCTGAACCTCTGTTGTTCCCCTGAATACATTCTTCGATTTTGGAGAGCGTGATCTTGATGTGTAAGACGTCTAGCAGGTTGGCAGTTACAGTATTTCTGTATATTATTTGGAGGTCTCATCATCATTTCTATGTCAGTAATATGGGTACTGAATGCCACTTTCCTAGATTCACATAAAATTCACTCTTTCGGCTGAGAAACTGATACTTCCTTGCATTGGGCCAAGGTAACCTGATCCATTTATCTTGTTAATAAACAGCTGTAAATATGCAGAGTTCATCGTCGGGTGAATTAGTATTTTCATCTTTGGCCTTTGCTAAACAGGGCAGTTTGGAAACTGAATTTTTAATTAAGAGATCTGCGAGAGGACAGTACAGTGCACTCGTAGGTAGTTCTGGCACAGAGTCTGCTGACGTGAGAGCTTTCTCTTTCTGGTTCTGTGTTGTAGTTCAGCAGCACCCACACTGTGGGACACCTCACAGCTGCCTCACACTCCCCAGTACAGAGCCAGGCGCATGGCCTGCCCTCCCTCCTTCCTCCCTCCCTTTCCCTCTCTGTTCCTTTTCTTTCCTCCTCTCGTTTCTCTTGCTCTCACCCTCTCTCTCCTCCCCTAACAGGAGGACAGCCCCTCTTCACGTCACTGCCAAAGCCAAAGCGCCCACGCGTGGAGCTGTAGTCCCCAGAGCAGAGCTGAGGTAGGGCCTGAGCGGCCTGAGCTCTGCCCCGTGAATGGAAATGTCAGAAGCACTCAGGAGATGGCCAGGCCCTCCCTTCTTCCCGCTGGAGGTTGAAAATATCAACAACATTCCAGTCCACTGTAATCAAATACTTACGCAAAAAGCTATGGAATGCACAATAATTTGTCAGGCATCCTTTTAGCGGAGTCCACCGAGCAGACTCTGCTAGGGCCCCTTGACCCTTGCAGAATATGCCCTCTGACCTTATTTGGGCCTCTTTTATGCGAGGCTTCACTCTGACCAGATGGCTAAACTATCAAAGCATTTTATGAGTAAAAACTGCTCTCTCAACTCACAAGTTGTGTATTTCTTTCCATGTTAATGTGAACTATCCACCCAGAGGCTTTAAATTGAAAACACAAGAGGTGTCGGGCAGCTGGGGCCCCCACCCTACCCCCGGCTCGTGTGTGAGCAAGGGGCGATGGGTGTTTGCAGAGAAAACAGCTGACTCCCAGATGAGGACAATTTCAGCTAAATATTTAAAATAGCCATCAAGAAAGGAATGATTGATTTCTTGCTTTCTTTTACTTTTTTTGTTGTTGTTGCTCAAGTCGTGACCTATTACCAAGCTGCAGGCGAGCGCGCTTCTTTGGTAAATTCAGACTGTATCCTTCCTCCTTTCTCCCCATCCATCCTATCCTGTGCTTCTCCTTTTCAGAAGGGCTGGGTGGCAAATTAAAAATAATTAGATCCAATCGCATGTGGAATCCCAAATGGAAAACGGTGTCTCCTTGCAGTGTTAGATTTCAAGTCAGACAGTCCTGAGACCTGCAGTTGGCTGTGTGTGTAAAACCATGTTCGGGTAATTCTTGGAAGGGTTTTTGTGAGAAACGATTGGAGTGAGTTGATCCAACACGTATTTCTGAGCAGGGCTAGGGGGCAGCTGTGACTGCAGCGGTGCGCAGGCCGCGGTAGACGAGACAGCAGACCCTGTGTCAAAGGGTTTTGCATCCCCGTGCGGGGACAGATCACCCCTGAAACCTCTGACAGTAAGTGTGGAGCCGTATAATGCTTCGTGCGGTGGAGAGAGGTCCCTTGAGGAGGTGGCTGTAAAGCAAGGGAGCAGGAGACTGAGGCTCACTCAAGAAGATATGGACAGGCTGCGCATTAGAAATAGAAATCATCCCGGCACACACAGGTCCTGAGTTCAAGCCCCAGGGCCAGAAAGAGAAAACAAAACAAAACAAAACAAAAGTAATGCACATCTCATATGTTATGCTACATTTTCTAGCAGCCATGTTGAAAATGGTAAAAAGAAACGGGTGAGGGCTGGGGGTGTAGCTCAGTAACAGAATGCTCCCCCAGTGTGGACAGACCCTGGTCTCCAGCCCCACCCAGCACTGTAAAAGGGCAACAAAAGCCACAGAGTGGTGGAAATGATGCTAACATAGTTCAATGATGTATTTTATTTGTACTATAAATGTTATTGTATTTATTTTCACTTATCTTTATTATTTATGCCATTTTGAAATTTATTTAGCAATAGATTTTATTATATTTAACTCCATATGCAATGTTAAAATTTCTAATAACCAGATGTAAAAAGGTAAAAAAGTGAGCTGAGGTTTAGCTCAGTGGCACCGCGCTGGCCTCACAAGTGCGAAGTCCTGAGTTTGATCCCCAGAACTGGAAACAAAAGATAAAAAAGAAGGTTGGAATATTTAATGTATTTCATTTTAATACATTTATATTTTGTTTTAATAAGATACTTTATTTACATCAAATTCTATCTCATTTTGAAATATCTTTATTTTTAATTCTGTGCTTGATTTATGTCCTTTTAACATTTATTCAACAAAATATTTTGTTATACTTAACCCATATGAAATGTTAAATTTCCTAATAGATTTATGAAGATTAAAATAAACAGCTAAAACTAATTTCAGTAATACCTTTTATTTTCATTTAGCCTAATGTACCCAAAATATTATCATTTCAAACTGATTTTCAAAAATATTTTGAAAAAGTGATGAATGAGATAATTTACATTCTCTTTGTCATCTGGTGTGGATTTTATAGTGACAGCACATCTCAGATTTCATAAAGATTCATATAACCCAATTATACCACATATACTTAAAGTTTTCTGAATAATTGGGTGGAGTATAGTGGACCCTTGACTTATGAACTCGATCATCTTATTGTAACTCAAGTGGGTTGTGAGTCAATGCAGCTGCGATCTGGATGCTTACCTGAGTATGTGCTATAGATAACAAGAGGCAGATGAATCTTCCACTAACCTAATTAACCCAGGTAGTTTGTATGTCAGGCCAGTGGTAACTTGAGGATCCACTTTTGAAGAGTTTTTGGATGGTTTGATTTGGTTCAGTTTTGCAGTAGTGAGAATTGAGCCCTTCCCTCCCCCCGCCCCTCCTCTCCCCTATAGTTTAGGGAATTTGATGCCTCCCAGGCCCCTATACCTCTCACCATTTGGAGGTCTGAAATTCAGATATGTTCCATATTAAACCGGACAATAAGGAAGTGAAATTTTTAAATTTGGCTGTTTGTGGTGCAAAGCATATAAGAAAGCTCTTCTCTTCGTGTGTGTGTGTGTGTGTGTGTGTGTGTGTGTGTTTGTGTTTGGTACCTGGGATCAAACTCGGGTCCTTGTGCTTGTGAGGCATGCGGCGGAACCACTGAGCTAAATCCCCGGCTCTAAGAAAGCTCTTCTCTTGATTTCTGAAGACACAGTTGTGTACACTCCTGCCTCTCCTGCTGTGTGGTCATGGAATCAAATCTCCCCCACAGAACCAACACAAGTCACAGGTACGGGCCTGAGTGTAAAGGCCTTGGCACACTTTGCAGGTGAGGCATCCGGATAACTTCCTGTATGTCTTTGTCACTCCTGGTGATACAACAGTGACTGTGTTGGGTAGTGGCTGAGGTCGTGGACTTTGTGGTGGGAGAGGTGAGCCAACCCAGCTCACCCCCCGCCCTAGGTAAGTTTGAGGAACTCACCAGCTCTGTGGTGGCTGAGGAAACAGAGAATCCTTTAAAGCCCCTAATGCGACCACGGCGTGGTCAGCGCAGAAGCGGCTTCCCAGAGGGGAAAGCATTAGTATTTCCACAGTCTCTCTGCCCACACTGTACATAGCATGCAGCCTCACTCAGTCTGTCGCAAATCCATCAAACAACTTCTTCCAGAAAAAATAGCATTCTAAGAAATCATCACACTCTGCTTAAACTACTCTTGCTTATCTGTAAGAATGGCTTGAGCTGATTGGACACTGATCACATTAGTGGCTCTCGTTGTCTTGCTACCCCATCAGCCTCGCTCAGCCAACCGAGTGGACCCGTGGCCAGTGTTGCTGGTATCACTGGATTATGACTATAAATACCAGGAACCTGAGAACAGCTGCAGAGGTGGCTTCTTTGTAACAGCCGTGATTTGTCCCGGGTTTGTCCTCGCCTTTGATTCAGCGGCTCACTCCAGGCCTAGCATGCTCCCTGACTGCATTAGCAGCAGCCCTTGGGGTCACAGGAATGAGTAGTGGTGAATGCATGGGTGTGAAGAGTCCTCTATAAAGATTGCTCTCCAAGGCAGGAACGCTGGCTCTCTGCCAAGGGGACCTCGCCAGCTACCTAAGCAGTCCCCAGGGTTCCACATTCAAAAGGAGCTCATGCTGGTTTAATGCTGTATCAGCCACCATCTTGATATCCTGAATAATATTTTAACAAAGCCCCTGCCTTTTGGCATTGGGCCCTGCAAATTCCGTGGCTGGCCTTGGAACTCTTGCAGGACCTAAAGCTCGGTATGTACAACTGTGACTGTTATAATGGATGATAGGTTGTGCACCCAGGAAATAACTCTGTTCACAAATGACGTGTGAGCCAAGCACTTTATATAAACTGCCTCCCTTAATCCTCTCATGGGCCCATTTTAGGGATAATAAAACTGAGGTTTAAAGATAGCAACAATAGTTTATCAAGCACTTATCTTGATAAACACATATTTTGGTAAGCACCATATTCCTGTGAGGTGGTTACTACTTGTTCAGCTATATTGTAGTTCTTCTCATAAATATAAGATGTTGAGTAAGAAAAGAAATGGAGTAATCCAAGCAAAGCAGATGGAAAGGAGCAATAAAAGCATTTTTAAAAATAAAATAGAAAAAAAAAGATTTGATAGGGAAAAAAACTATCACCATCAAAGTTTAGTCTGTGAAAAGACTAATAATAAAAAATTCTAACCAGACTAATGAAAGCAAATTTAAAAAACATGTAATTTTAAACATTAGGGCTAAAAAATGATAACTACAGATACTGACAGGAGGAACAATTGAAATTTAATACCATAAAAAAATTCATACCAAGGAAAGTTAACAGCCTCCTAGAGAAATACTATGTACCAAAACTGAACTGAGAGAATCTGGAAACCTGAATGGACCTCACACTGTTGATAACATTTGAATCAAGAGCTAACATATATGTACACACACTCACATGTGCACGCACACACACACACACACACACACACAAGCTAGCATTCACTGAGCACTAACTATGCACCAAGCACTATGCTAAAAGCTGTGTCTACAAACTCATATGTTAGCCACTATTATCCTCGTTTTATAGATGAGGAAACTGAGGCTCAGAAATTTTAAGCAAATTTCCCAGAGCCGTGCAAATGTTAAGTAGCAGAGCTGAGCTTGTAACCAGGTTCTTTGTCAGTCCCAAAGCTAGCATCTGTTACCTGTATGTCCAGCTGCTCCCTAGAACTGTGGGAGACCATGTGGGCTAGATCCAAAGGAGGAAAAGAGCAGGACTTTGAGGTCCCCAGTTTAACTTGATGCTAATTTCAGTGGCTGGAATATTCAACAGTCACCGAATTGGGGTTTCTGCCCCGATGGAGCTTACAGTCCAGTGTTCTGGAGTACACGTTCATGCTGTTATCCTCCTGAGGGGCAGCACTGTTGTCATAGGAGGGGCGTTGTCCTTTGGATCTGAAGGTCATTGGGTTTGAAGGCATGACCTGATGGTATTTCAGCCCCAGTTTAAAATAAGATAAGCCAGGTGTGGTGGTGCACACCTATAATTCTAGAGGCCGGAAGGTTGAGGGAGGAGATCACAATTTCACACCCAGCCCAGGCCACTTAGTGAGACCCTCTCATAAAAAGTACAAAAAAGGGTAGAGGGTTTAGCTCAGTGTGAAGGCCTGGATTCGATTCTGTTACCATCTCTCCCAGAAAAAGAGAACAGGAAGATGGCTGCAAAAGACTTCTGCAGTGTTTCCAGTGTACGTGTGGAATCCCATTACAAAAAGGGCCATTTCCAATCTTTAAAAAGTAAGCATATGTCTGTGGAGAGTCTGTTGGGGTGCACTGTGTAGTATCTTCACCGTTCCCATCTTACTGGTGAGCCAATAAGGCCCAGGTCGGTAAGAAAAGGTGTCCAAGCCCCTACAGCTAAGGTGTCGGGAGCCAGCCAGTCTAGTCCCAAACCCAGGGGCCCACACTTAACTTGGGTCAGATGCCACTGAACTCCAGTCCAGAGAAAGAGGAGATGGATGGCTGGAGCTTGTGTTGGAATCTGTCCTCCAAACAGGGACCCTTCTAGATTCTGTCAGACCTGACTCTTTATGAGGGGTTGAGGACCCTTTTAAAACAAAGTCTAGGGCCAGGGTTTTAGCTCAGTGGTTCCGCCATCTGCCTCCCAAGCACAAGGACCCTAGTTCAATCCCTGGTACAAAAAAAAAAAAAAAGGAAGTCTACATTTGTAGACTTCACAAACACACATGAATATTTTGTGAGGGCCCCTGCTGGAACCAAGAACTTGTGGTTGATACATCACTATTAACTCAACTTCAGGCTTCCAGTCACATTTCCTAACAGGTACGTTTTTAAAGGACTTTTCAGAGTTAGTGTTTGTTGAACACTTATTATGTGCCAAATGTTGTGCCAACAACTTTATGTCCTACTTAATTCATGCAGGTAATTGGTGGAGCAGCTGCTTGGTCCACATGGTCCCGGCAGAGGTCTATTTTAACTTATTGCGATCTTTCATCTGAAGATTTAAAGCCAGAGAGCTGACCTTCTGTCTCATCTGATGATCTGCTACTGTTTTCTACTTCTGGCACTACAAGGGCCAGAAGTTTAGCTCAGAAGGGCCCCAAGGTTTCTATCTCTGAATCCTGAAAGATGGCTTCCTTTTTAGTTCAGTACAAGGTAAGAGAAGCTATTCCCAAGGCACTGTCGCCATTGGTTGGCAAAGCACCATGCCCACGTAGCACTGGTAGAGTGCTTTGGGTTGAAACTCAGGGAGGAAATAGTATAGCTCAGGGCTGAGTGCTTGCCTAGCATGTGGGAGGCCCTGGGCTTCATAACACTGCAGAAAGGGCAGTGGGGAGGGGGGGCTCAGATAGCATCAGCAGTGCCAAGCGGGCAGGAGAAAGCCCAAGGCTGGCAGACAGATCATTTTCCAGCTGTGCCCTGGGCTGCCCACACTGCAGCCACAGCGATGGGCTGTGCATCACAGGTGCCGGAGTTTGAGCCACACCTGTGGCACTGTTGCGGCTGCCCTGGGGGCTCTGGGTGTGATCTTGGACTCCAGAAGTTCTTGGGGAATAGTCAGTCTCACCTGCAGCGTCATCTGGATTCCAGGAACGAAATCAAGAAGATAGAAGATAGACGAGGCCTTTCTCTTTCTGTCTTTTACCTTAAAACTGTGTTCTATGGCATACCTGAATTTGTACTACATTCTTCAAACATCTGAAGTTAGCCACACAACTGATGCAGTTGTTGCTGCACTTTCACCAGAACCCACTTACCTAATTCAGTAAGAACTGGGATTTTTAAAATAGGCAGAGAGCAACTATACTACTGACTCAAGTCAAAAGGACAGAGCGTATTTTTCCCCTGACCCAGTGGTAGCCCTTTAGGAGCCTTCCCATGGGTCGTGTGTGTGTGTGTGTGTGTGTGTGTGTATGTGTTTGTTAGAAATGTTTAAAGACAAAGAGTAGACTTGCAGTCTAAATCTAAATTGACTTTTTGAACTGTGCACACATTTGGGGCTTATTATTTAATTTTCCTTCTTTGTGTGTTTTCAAGTAACTGATAAAAAATATCAGTCACAGGCATGTCAGAAAGGTGGAGTAGTGTGGCCCTTAATATTTGTCATCATTGCCTCACACACCCTTGGAAAACAAACAGCCCAGAATGTAGCTTTTCGTGCGTTATCAGCTACCCCAGACATCTGGTTCCCCCAGGATAAATCACTTCGAGTACAGGCCTGAGAGATGATTTCATAGAGTTCTCTCTAAACAGCCACAATAAAAACCTTTAAAGAACACAGTGGATTGAATGTGGGTGGGGCGTAGGCAGCAAGGCTGCCATTCCTCCCACACTCAGCTAAGACGTTTTTACTTTACCAAAGAACTCAGCGCAGGGTTTGTCTTTCTTGGCATTCAAGGGAGTTCTAACAGTGAAAAAGCATACTCGGACCCTGAACAGGAAAAATGTGACTGGTTTAAGATACATCAAGACAATGCACTGATACAGTCCCGCGTATTCGACAGATGAAGACACGTGTGGCTGGATCTTTATTTATTTATGTAACCGCCACTTTCTTGAGTAGGGTCTCCTCTTACACACACCACCAAAAAAAAACTTCAGTCAAAAGCACAACAGGGTATACAGCAAAAAGTCCTCCCACGTCCCCAGCTTCCTGAGTTTCCCTCTCAGGGGACCAATGAAGGCTGGGTGTGGAGATTCACACTTGTAACCCCAGCACTTTGGGAAGCTGAGGCAGGAGGATGGCAAGTTTGAACCTGAGCAACGGAGTAACTTAGACTTGAGAGGGAGAGAAGAGAAAGAGAAATGAAAGAAAAAGAGAAAAAAGCCTAAGGATCTATGTCAGTGTGAAGGCCTTGGGTTCAGTACCACCAAAATAATCAAAGGCAACTTTTAAAAACTAAAGAGGAGCCCCTTGACGCATGTGCACGAGTCCCTGCCCACAGAGGATAGCAGGTGCCCTGTTTAAATGCACTCTCCCATAGGCTCTCATTACAGTCATCTGGGTCTTCCCCAAACGTGTCTGCTTTCTGATGTTTAAAATGGCAAATTTGCCTACAGCAGCACCCTTGGACCAACAAAAGCTGAAGGCCAGCTGGAAGTCTCACTGCGCCTGCCCTGCCTCCTGCCCCAGCAGAAAGGGTAGAAGCCAGGGAGACCCCGGGGGTCCCCAGCGAGTCCGCTGGGCCTTTCTGCCTGGGACCTGGGATCCACAGCTCTAGTGAGGGCATCTCACAGGAGCGCCAGGCGGCCTGTGTCTGCCACACTTCCTGCTGGTCGGAGCAGACTCCTCCTCGGCCTCCCAGGTAAACCCTGTTCTCCCCAGAGCAGACCCCCCACCCCCGCGCGCACTCTGGCTGTCACACTTTCTTCGGACGCCACCCTGGCTCCCAAGGCAGAGGCTTTGTGCTTGCAGGTCTCAGCTCCAGAGTCCCCTCCTCAGTGAGCGCCCCCAACACCCTAGTTGCAAACTGCACCCACCCTTCAGTCCGTCCCTGCACTAGTTTTCCATCCCATCTGCACAGGCACTGCCCCGGTCACGTGCGTGGATTCCTTCCTCCTCTGGATTGGGACACAGCCCGATCAACCAGCTCACCTCAACCAAGTCGAAGTTACCCAGAAGTACAGTGGAGCGTCTGAAGTAGTGACCATTTAGCGAAGTTATCTGTACTTAGTGGGTGGGGTAGCTTGATTTGCGTTTCTATGAGGGAGTGGAGTGAGAGGCCTGGTCAGTGGTGACTTAGCAAGACCCTGTCTCAAAATAAAAAAGGGCAAGGGACATAGCTCACTGAGAAAGGCTCCTGGTTCGTTCCCCAGTACTACAAAAACAAAACCCTGCTTAGAAAAATCAGCTCAATGCCATCTCCTACCCTGACTCTGTTATCTGCGTGACCTTGCCTCAATTTCTTCCCCTAAGAAGTGGGATGACTACGTGCTGTGTCTTTCCGAGGAGGAAAAGTGGTTGGTCCTACTAGGTCTGCATAGGGCTAAGCATGCTTCCGATGGATCTGGTGTGTTCATTTATTTTCTTATTAATTAATCTTTGCAGATGAGCCAGGGATTTAGCTCAGTTGCACCATGCCTGCCTCATAAGCACAAGGTCCTGAGTTCTATCCCCAGTACCAAAAAATAAAAAGAAAAAGAAAATCCTTACAGATGTGGTATATGCATGTTTTATTAATGAATCCATGTTTTCCCATGTAGTGTCATCTTTGGTTTTATGGGTTGTTTTAAAAAGTGCATGTTAAATGCTTGGAATGGTGTGTGAAATACATGAAGTGTTTACTATACATTAGCAACCATTATTATTTTCCTCTTCCTGTGAATTCAGGTTTGTTTGTTTTTTTGGTTTTTGTTTTGTTTTGTTTTTTTGGTACTGGGGATTGAACTCGGGTCCTTGAGCTTGCAAGGCAGGCCACCTAACCGCTGAGCTAAGTCCCCGGCCCCATTTGTTTTGTTTTTTGAGACAAAGTCTTGCTATGTAGTTCAGGATGTCCTTGAACCCACTATGTAGCACAGGCTGGCCTCAAACTTTGAGCTATTCTCCTGCCTCAGCCTCCCAAGTAGTAGGATGATAAGCATGCACCACCGTGACCAGTAAACTCAGGTTTCTGACATTCTTTTTTATATTAGGAAGGAATTAAAAGCATCTGTGTTTGACTGACTTACATCCTGATCCCTGTCATGGCAGAGATGTGTGATACAGGAATTTAGCAGCAGCAGCTAATGCTGAAAAGCAGGAAGGTCTTTACAAAAATCACCAAAAAATGATGATGATGATAATTTAGCTTGGGGAAGTTTCAAAGAGCACATCAGACAAAAATATGTTAGACATTTCTGCTTTTCACTGGAAGACACGTAGCATATTGGTTGAGAACTACCATGTTCTAGTTTTGTCTTCTCTTCACCATGCATAACAAACAGAGAGGACGGCAGCCAAGTTAAGCAAGAGGTTATTAATGAGCGAGGACAGAGGGAGGTGAGTGAGGCTCTCTGCTTTAGGAAAATCCATTTTCATCCAACTTTGATAGCTTAGGAATCTGAGATTCAAGGCTGAAAGTGAAAGAGAATTGTCATTTTTAGCATTCTCCAGTAACATGTTGATGTTCAGTGTCATTTTGGAATTGTGTGCAGCGAAAGAAATGACAGCAATTCCTTCGGGTACACCAACCAAGAAGATTGGGGCAGGTGGCTAGATTTTATAACAAGCATCAGTAAATTGGTATATTAACACTTCTTGATAATAGCTCCTCAAAATGCATCACCATCTTCTTCACCAGGCAGCACCCATATGCCAACTCCAGGAAAAATTTCAAAAGGAAGCCCCAAACTCATATATTGATTTAAATACTCAGAAACAAAGGCCTACGCCCAGCATGGGGCACATATCTATGAGGCCAACTACCCAGGAGGCTGAGGCAGGAGGATTGTAAATTCAAGGGCAGCCTAAACAACAGCGAGACCCTGTCTCAAAAAACAAAGATGAAATAAAGTACTGTAATTTGTATACAGCAACTTGACGTCCTTTAAAGGGATGGGAAATGAGTTCAGAGATGGTAGTCAAAACAGACTCTACATGAATATGGGGTACACACCTGTAATCTCAGCTACTCTAGAGGCTGAGGCAGGATTGAAAATTAGGCCCTAGGCTCACTTTAGTGAGTTAGTGACAATTCTGTCTCAAAATAAATAAATGGGGCTGGGAATGTAGCTAGGTCAGTTCCCATCAACGGTGCCGTGCCTGCCTGGCAAGTGCAAGGTCCTGAGTTCAGTCCCCAGTACTGGGGGAACAATGGGGGAGGGAGCTTTTTATCTCTGAAGTATGAATGTTTTTATAGAACAAATTGGATTTATGGATTGGATATATAATTAATTAAAATTTGCTTTGAAAATTGTAAGACAGTCATGTTAAAAGTATAAAAACTAGCAAGTCATTAACCGCTAGAAAACACTCAGTGGAGCACACTGATAATATTACCCCATTTATATTTATTGTACAGCAAAACACAGTAACCTTAAAGGCTTTTTGGGGAGTACCAGGGATCGAACTCGGGTCCTTGTGCTTGTGAGGTGTAGGTGGTGGAACCACTGAGCTAAATCCCTGACCCAATGTCTTTTTCTTTCCATGAATCGTAATGCTGGTTTAAAGGTTTAGCGTTGGCGTCTGAACGTAGGATTGTTTTAAGTTCCACATGCGTTTGATGCTTTTCCACGTGTAATGCTCAGCTGCAATCCCCGCCCCAACACAGAAGCGATGCCCACAGTCCGACCTCTGCAGTCCAGAGGAGAAGCAGAGCCACTCAGGCCCTGTAACAGCTCCGAGGCTGACACTCGCTTTCCTGACAAATGTCTTATCAGATCAACAGTGCTTTCTGTCCAAAAAACAAAACCAAGGCCTCCTCTGCAAAGGATGGTGTCAGTGGCGACGTGTGGATTCTAAAGCCCTGGGCCGTGACCAGCGGAGGAGTCATGGTGCCTCTGAAGGGATAAGGGGAGATAAAGTGTATCAAAGCGGGCCTTGACACATGGGGTGCTACTCGGGCACGTCCCCCGGAGCATCTCCGCTCGACTGACAGGGGATTAGGCCGCGGGAGGCCGGTGAACAATGCCGCAGGCTTGAGGCCCAACACCTGGCTGCCACGCTGGGGCCTCCACGCCACCAGCCACCACCGGGCGGGCCGGAGCTCCTCCCTGGATAAACGTGTTTGAAAATAGCTGGGATTTTGTTTGTTTGTTTGTGTTCCGTTCTTGGAGGCCAGGGAAGGGAGGAGGCGGGAAATCTGACAGGCGCCTGCTGTGAATTCTGACAGAGAAAGGTCTCAGCTGACAGCCAGATGCCCAGTGATGGGTGACCCTGTGTGGATCCGGGTCCCAAGGGATCCAGGGTGCAGCAGAGCTCTGGAGAGGCCAGGCTGGAAGCTGGGCTGGGGGTTAGGGCACCCCAAGGAGTCGGTGGTCATTTTGTGGGAAGCGATAGTGGCCTTGTGTACGACATTTCCCACCACAAATACTCATTTTCTTTTTCAATAGTGGGTTACTAAAGTGTGTGGGATAAAACGTCCTGTAGTCTATGAAACACTGTAACATGCTTCAGGGGTTAAAAAAGAGGTGAAATTACTGGAAGTAAGAGTGGCAAAATTCTAATGGTTACTCAATCTGGGTAACGCACAAAGGGTGCTTGTGGTACTTAGCACTTGCTCAACTCTGGGCTATGTTTGAACGTTTTTACCAAGAGATAATATTGAGCATCATATGCAAGGACCTGGGTTCAACCTCCAGAAAGTGAAAGAATAAATCACGATAATATATGGTAATAATAGGCCGGGGATTTGGCTCAGTGGTGCTGCCAGCTGCCTTGCAATCGCAAGGACCCGGGTTCAATCACTGGAACCAAAAAATAAAAAAAGATAATAACAATAATAAACTTTTTATTCCCAGTCCTAGGGTTTAAACTAACCCTTTACACTGAGATACATTCCTAATGCTTAATGTTTTTATTTTGAGGCAGCGCTCCTTAAGTCTCTAACTTTCCCAGGCTAGGCTCAAACTTGCAGTCTTTCTGAGTACTTGGATAATAGACATGCACTACCATGCCCAGCTAATAATAAACTTTTAAAAAACTTCCAAAAAGTATCAGTGGTGGCATGAAAATTGGGGGCCCCATCCTGAAAGCTGACTTTATATGCATACTTTTTTTTTTTTTTTTTTTTTTTT
>NW_022900934.1:9795818-9819980 GCF_012274545.1 Fukomys damarensis
CCCCCCCCCCCCCCCCCCCCCCCCCCCCCCCCAGTAAGAACGAACCAGGGAGTGCTGAGCTCCATCCCAACCCTTTTTAAAATTCTTTTTTTTTTTTAATTTATTTTTTAAATAGCATGTCACTGAGTTGCCCAGGCTGGTTTCAAACTTGCAGTCCTGTGATTATAAGTACGCACCACTACCGGCTAACGAGATTTGTTAAAGGTCTTAAGAAGTAAAGAAATTAAATTTCTGAGTTGGAGTTTGAGCCCTCCTTCTATGGATTCCTCCCCAGCAAAACAGAGATCTCATTTCATCTTCATGTTCCTCCCGGCTGCTGACACACGGAGAGCTCTCCTCTAGGTGTCGAGCTAAAACAACATTTCTAATTACCAGGATGTTTCCTCCTGTTCAAAACTTTCAACAAATAATGACCACAGTCAAAAGATGTCAGTGATGGATGGAGACTGAAAGAGAGGTTATTGATTATGTAACCGTTTAAGCTCCTTAGGAGGAAAAGGCACATTTAAACAAAAAGAGCTCTGGAAAAGAAGATTCATAAACAGTTCTCAGAAATGGGAAAGAAAGCACTGTAGGAATTTTGCCTGATGATCATCAGTTCCTGTAGCTGGATGTGGAAATGCCGATTTAAAGTTTCAGAGGGAGAACTGGCAGAAACAATGAAAGAAAAGCGTGTTGTTAACAGTCTTAATAATGCGCCCTTTGAGACACCAGGCAAGAGAATACTGCATCTGTTTGGAAACAGCATAAAATGTTTGACAACTGTGGATCAAGACACTGTGTCTAACAATAGTAAGAATAATCACACACACAAAAAGAATAATCATAATGCGGGCCAGGTGTACCCCAACATAGAGCAGTTTCCTAGCATTCATGAGGCCCTGGGCTCTATCCACAGCACAGCAAACATGAAAGAATGAGCAGACTCGACCGTGTGTACAAGATACTGAACTAAGCACTCCCTCTGAGCGGTCACGGCATCCCGAGAGGAATCACCCCCATTTCTCAAGTGCAAATATTTCTGGAAGCCTCCGACCTGGAGAGAAACTGAAGGGAGATTGGAACTGAGCAACCTGCACACCCATTCACACCAGGGGAGGAAAAATACATCAGTTACTTAATTTATTTTGCAAAATTACCCTAAATGCCTGATCGCTTGATTACAGTGCATGTCCTTTTGTTGGCTTCTCTTGAGAACTGAATGGGCAGATTCTACAGTGGGCTGGCCCAGAATTTCAGGCAACATTAAGTGCAGGTATTACTGGGAGAAACGCAGCTCATATTTAACAAAGGAGCTAAACCTTTCTTAGCTCACTGACTTTCATTAGCTTCCAAGAAGATTAAAAACATTATCCTCCTGGCCCTAAACCAAACTGTTAAGTGAAATTTAAAGAAAAGAAAAAGGAAATCAGCTACCCAAACACATACCACAGAGTGGCATCAGCAAAGACCTTCCTTAGCTCAGTCTCAGAGGGGGGACAGCACTGGACACCCCTGGACGGAACACAGACACCAGGGGAAAGAAAGCAGCCCAAGTCCTTGGCGAGTTACCCAGTAAGTCGCAGAGACATCCATCACATAATCTCATCCACAAAACTTGTAACGTCTGCACATACTTCCAAATTTTGTCATCCTCAGACTGCACGTTTTTACACCTCTGATCATAGGCCCTGGGTCTTTAAATCAAAGCCGTTGTCACAAGCTCATTAGGATAACTTTTCCTTTCTTGATGCTACTTAAAACAATTATGTGGCTTACAGTGCATAGATTCTTGGATTCACGGAAAGAATGTGGCAGAAAATCAGTCATGTCTGCACGGCTCTCCCAAGGAACCCGGGTTTATATCAGGAGTGTGTTTCGCAAATTACACTTCAATGCACGTGCTGCCTAAGCATGGAAAACAGTGGCTCTCAGACCAAAAAACGTGCACGTGTCAGAGTACAAATCCATGTGTGAGAGCAGCAGCTTGGAAGTTCTTATTAAAGAGGAGCAGCTTAATTGTCGACTGCTCAGTGCCCTCTGCTCCAGCCACCCATAATCTGAAACCTGCTGAGTATGGCTTGGTGAGGCTGTGGAGGTGGCTCCGTTTTTCATATTGGCTCGCAAAAGTTTTGCTCCATTCAGTGCCGGTAGCAAAACACAAAGGCACGCCCCAACCTAGTGTGTCCGCGGAGAGCCTCTCCAACGCCGCCTTTAGGGAACAAAGGGTCTCCAAGATGCACCCGAGTCACAGATGTTATCTGAAGGGTCAGAATGCCAATTAGATATTGAACATGGCAGGAGGAGGGTGGAGTTTCCAAAACAAATGGATGATGAATAGGAGCGGTCCTCGAGTTGAGGCTTTGGTCCTGCTGTTCTTTTGTACAATGATTTGTGGCAAATTTGTTTTGTCACTGAGGCATATAGTTCCCCCCGGGTCTTAAAGTGATTTTGTAATCACCAAAAGAATTGGGAGGGGGCTTTAAATACTCTTTCCCTAATCAAAACTGGATGTAAAAATCTTGCTTCAAAAATAAATCCGAGCGCCTAGGGATGTAGCTCAGCGATTGAGTTTAACGCGCCTGTTTAACATGCGCAAGGCCTGCGTTCAATTCCCAGGAAGGCAAAATATATAAATTTGAACAAGCCACAAACTACCAGTGTGAGGGCTGTACAGTAGTAGAGCGAGCCTACGTGGATAAGAAGGCAAGAGGGTGCCGGTCTTGGCAGCGCATGCGCTCAAGTTGGAACAGGACAGAGAAGATGAGTGCGGCCCCTGCGCAAGGGTGGCGCGCAAACTCGTGAAGCGTTCATTGTTAAAAAAAAGGCAAGAGGGAGATAAATTCAATGCATTGGTTTTTGTTTGGTTTTGGTTTTGGATAGAAATCTGAAAGAATTCAGGAGGTCATTTTTCACCTATATTTTGAGAGATAAAAGCACATTAATTCTTCAGTTACAGGTATTATCACTTTTTTCACTTTTATAAGTCCCAACTTTACATCTCAGAAGTCTCCAAAGGAGAAGAATGTGGGGAGCTCGACATCCAAAATGCCTGCCTAGTTAATTCCGTGTTTGTCTTGGTGCCCCCTTCATAAATCATTCTTAGAGAAACAAAACCGCGGTGTAAGAGGACAACAGTGGCATTCTGTTTAAATAATTTCATTTGGCTCCTGAAGTACTTCTGGCTATTTTTTCCCCTGGAAACCACCCACAGTTAGGAAAGTTATATCGACTGGACACTGCGCCGTTCTCTCCCTGCTGACTCCTGGCGAGTACTGGACCGTGTAATACCAAAAGCGCACCAGCAGAAAGGAAATTGGGATTGCATGGACTTAAATCAGTCAGTGTGGTGACCAAATTATTTAGTTCTCTCTTGACCTTTGGAGGTCAGATTTGACTATTTATGCTATCTGCTAATGCTTTACTATTTTTCATTGCTTGGCCTGTTAACAATTCTGACCTACAGCCTTTCCAGCCTGCAGGGTCCTTATATTAAACAATCGCTAATTACTCCCTGAAACGTACACTCCCGTTCTAAAATGTCACCCGAATAGAAGCCCGAGCGAAACCTCTGTGTTTGCTTCCTGAATGAAAATAAAATGTAACTATTTAGATATCTTTCAAGAAGCCAAACATTGTCACATTTATGTAAATGAAAATCACCTATTTTACTTTTCGTTGTTAACTGTGGAGTTGCTTAAAAGTCTATTCCTTGAAAATGAATATTAATGGCAGAAGATATTCTTTAATCACATCACAAATATGATACTTCACATTCCTTCAGAGAGTGGTTGTCTGTGCTTGCTAAAGATCTTAAATGCAAGAACATGACATAAACTTCCCCCTCTCTGTTTGTCTATCCCACACATGAGTCAGTTATGTGCCAGACACTGTATTAGGTAGGCACTGAGGTCAGGAGTGGGCAAGAGCCTTCTGAAAACTGGACTTTTATTGAAAATGCTACTTGCATTAGAAAACAAATAAAAGACAGGTATTTGCATTTGCGATGTTTCTGAGGAAGAAAGATACAGAGTTTATTACCCATAATTTCTTTTTTTCCCCCCATAATTTCTTTCACATTGTATTTGAGTACTAAGAAACTTTTTACTGTCCATAAAACCAAAGATACATAATTCATTTTAGGTAACATTAGCCAGAGGGAAAGAGTAAATTAAAACAGTTCAGCTAAAATAAGAACTCGGATAAACTAATAATTGAGATAAACATTAATTGTGCAGATATAACAGTAATCCATCTAATATTAATAATTGAGCTAACCCATGTGGCTGAAATTTCACCAGGGCATTTCCAGCCATTTGGTCACAGGCAGAAGGCTCTGTCTTTGGACCGCAGAGTTGGATCGCTGGCATCGGGTGTGACGATGCTGTGGCTAAACAAGTGAAATAGAATAACAGTTGTTCCCTGTTGACTTCCTGGTTTCCTTCTCTTTAGGTTTGTACACATAAATCTCTAATTCATTTCAGAATGCAGAGGTCACCACCAAAAAAATGTGAGGCTAAATATACCCTTTTGTCCAGCAGAAGGATAAGAGATTTTTTTTTTCTTTTACCATAACGTAGCTGTGGCCAGGTGTTTCCCATGTTTGCCCCGCTGGGAGTATGTTTATAGATCTCAAAACTAACATTAAACACTCTTTCAAAATAAACTTTTTAGTTGGAATAATTGCTAGATTTGTAGAAAAGTTACAAAGTTAATACAAAGTAACTGTCACTTCGATTTCCCCAGTGGTAACTTTTTGTGTGCCCAGGGTGCCTCTGTCCAAATTAAGTTAACACTGGATAATACTTCTAACCAGTCCGCTTCATAGATTTCCCCGCCAACTTCCTCCTCCTGGATCCAGAGCAGAATATCATGTTGCACTCAGGCTTTTATGTAGTCAGTGGTTTATTGAGCAAAAAAAAAAAAGAAAAAGAAAAAGAAAAAAATTGGAAATTACTAAGTAACTTTAAAATGTATTTTAGGAGTAAAAAGTTTGAATTTATTTTAATCACTTTTCTATAATGGCAAAAGAACCCCTACAGCTATATGTAAGCAGGATATGTATTTTCTCCATTGAGAAATTCTCTGCACCCAAGTAAGAAAATTCAAATTCAAATCAAAACAGAGAAGAAAAAAAAAGAGATAGCCTTGGGGGTTAAAACTACAAGACACTTTGTCTCACCCTTCATGCTTGCAACAATTTAAAAAATGGATGATACTTGTAATCAAGTTTCTTAGTCCCGCGGGCATGGTAGTGCGATCCCGTAATCCCAGAACTCGGGAGGCTGAGGCAGGAGTATCAAGGTGGTTTGAGGTCAGCCTGGGCTACATGATGAGTTCAAGGCCAGCCTGATCTACATAGCAAGACTCTGTCTCAAAAATTTAAAAAGAAAAGAAAAAAGTTCCTTAGCCTCCTTGGGCCTCAGTAAATCATTCTTCTGATCCCGTGGAGAGGTGAGATCGTAGAGTAATTCAGGGAATGGAATCTCTGAACTGGACATCCTGGTTCAATCTGAGTTGTCTCACTTTTTGGAGAAACTGATCGCCAAAACTAACATCTCATCCTTCCATTTCTTCTCTGTGAAATAATAGTAGTCACCCCAGAAGTTGTTACAGGGACTAAATGAGATAATACGTACAAAACACTTAGAATAGATGAGTGTGGAGGAACAGAGGGAGGAGGAGAAGGAAGGAAGGGAGAGAGAGAGAGGGGAACATTATTTCTGTCCTCATGGAGCCAACATTCTAGGAAGGGGTGAGCCAGTGAACAAGTTGAGAAGTAAGTGTGCACGCAGATGTCGGAGATGGGAAGGCTGCAGGAGTCAGGCTGGGTGGGCCAGGATGTAGCTCAGTGGCACCACACCTGTCTTGCAAGTGCAAGGTCCTGAATTCGATGCCCAGTACCAAAAACAGAAAAAGTCAAGCTGGGTAAGGAAAGGCTGGTGGATGGGGGAAACCCGCATTACAAAGCACTCTTTCAGGGAGATGCTCAGGGCTGCAGGTCCACAGATACCTGGAGGAGCAAGAATAGCAAGCGCCCCGGGTTTCAGTCTGATTGGAGTCTGGCACCAAGGGTAAACAGATATGCAAAGTTACATGTGGCTTGTTCTTTGTTCTTTGTTTCTTGTTTTGTTTTTGTTTTGTACCAGGGATGGAACTCGGGTCCTTGTGCTGGTGAGGCAGGCGGTGGAACCACTGAGCTAAATCCCTGGCCCCACGGCTTGTGTTTTTGACCGATGACAAAAACAGAGCTAGGTGGATGAGGAGATGAACAGGCAGGCGGGGGAAGGTCTGTCAGTAGAAAAAGATGAGGCAGAAGAAACCAAGCTGTTTGCCCCAGGGAGCAGAACCAAGGAAGAATCTTTGAAATCCTCTATTTCCGATGAGCATGCATTGTTACATTTAGAAAACAAACCAGCGAGCTTCTAGAACACAGGTGGTCTCGCCTTGGGTAACAGGCTGTGCCTGGCTCCTCAGAGGCGCGCTTTTGACCAGGAGCTGACGGATGGGTGCGGAAGGGCTGCCCTGTGCATCACTGACTTCTGTCTGTTGGAGAGCAGCAGCACGGCCCTGTTGTGGCAACCAGACGTGCGTCCCAGCGCTGCCAAGCATCTGCTGGGTGTCATGGTGCCCACGCGCGCCCTGCCAGCTGTCAGACTATGGTCTAGCAGGAGCTTAGGCTGTGGAGACTGCCTGCCTGTCCCCTGAAAGCTGTAGAACCTGTCACTTTCCTCCCAAGCCTCAGTCTCCTCATCTGTAAACTAGGCAAAATTGTTTCCTCTTCTGGGCTTTCCCCGAGGACAAGAGGAGACAATCGCTGCCTTACGCTCAGGACAGCACAGCACATGTGAAGACACTGGGGGACTGGAAGCTGTCGTCACTGCTGTCCTCCTGCGGGCCCTGCTCTCTCAGCCTCCTTTACAGGCCCCTCCCTGACCCTGCCCAGCAGCCGGGCCCTTTCCCTGCCGCGGTGCACAGAAGGGGATGGCAGGCAGGAGAGTGTGCGACTTGGGGGCTGCCTGTGTTAAACGCTTCCTGCAGTTGTTCGGGGAAAAGTGACTAACAGTGGGCTCTGCAGCTGCCAGTCCGGCGTCCTTCCCGTGGAGACAGACGTGCCCGTGTCTGTGCCAGAACGCGGGGACCGTGAGATCATTTTGGCCACCTCTCCTCCCTCCACAGCTTTATTGCTGTCCATCTCTGTCTCTGTCCACACACACACGCACACACACGCGCACACCCTTACTTTCCCCAGAGCAAGCCGCATTCCTCTCTGGAGCCGCCTCATCTCCTACCCGCATCTGGTCCACATTTCACTTCGGAGGAAATTAGAGACCATGTCACTTTTGCTTGGATTTCGGATTGCCTTTTGTTTACTTAAGTTTTTCCTTTCCATATACATGGCTTTTTGTTTTTTTAAACTTTTTGACTGTCTTCATCAGGGCTTTTCAGATAGAGAGATGTTTTATACGTGTTTATATATCTTATATAAATATTTATATCTGTTTTAGGTTTCATCTGTATCGATATGTTATTTTTTATTGTATTATACTCGTTTATGTATGTACGTAAATGATATATAATATTCATATTAAACATGGTACTTTCAGATAACATTACATGTCTATATTACATACGTATGGATTTATATATGTATATACAAGCCTATATTATTTTAATATATACATTAAGCAGTAACTCTCATCCAGGAGCAATTTTTGCATCCCCTGCCCCCTCTGGGTCACTTGCCAATGTCTGGTGATATTTTCTGTTGTCACAAACAAGGTGATGTGGCTGACATTGCGGACGCTGTTAAATATCCTCCCATGCTCAGAACAACCCCCACCGCAGAGAATTCACTGACTCAAAATGTCAACACTGCAGAGACGGAGAAACCGTAGTTTAAACAAACGAATACCGTGCAGCCAATGAAGTCCTACCTAACATTGTCTGAGTGCAGAGTTTTCCATCCATCACCTTTTCAAAATCCTCTTAGTCCTCTGAAAGGGGTGGGTACTCTTCCGTCCTTCCCATTTTGCAGTTGAAGCCACTGAGGCAGTGTTCGGGGCCTCATCCAGGACTATGCAGCCAGTCAGAGTTGGGATTCACACCCAGGCATGTCTGAGTCACAGGCTGGGGTCTCACTCGCTGTGCCATTCGGCCTGGAAAAGCTGCCTTGGGCAGATCTTTAGGCAACAAGAGGTGCTTGGCAGGCAGATCAACACACGTGGCTCCATTTCTGACACAAGGGGAAGGGAGGGGACATAGGCTTGCGGAAAAATCAAACAGGGAGACTGTCATCCTGCTTCTGTGCGGGCTGTGGCAGCTGGGCAGGGGTGGGGCTCCTCAGGCTGCACACCCTGCAGGGCACATGTGCTTCCCCAGAGGGCCTCACACTGCGCTGGAGGCGGCTGAGCACGCTGCTCTTTCTCCCTCGCACTGCGGCCTCCAGAGAGCAGTCCCAAGGCCCGTTGTCATTTGCTTGCTTGTTTCTCCCTCTGTTGGGGCCTCCAGCATAAAGAGCTCGGGATGAGTACCCCCGGGATGGATGGGCAGGTGGAGTCGTCTCCTTCCTACGTAATAGGCTTCTTTAATGTTTGGAATTGTTCACACCTAAGGTATTCTTTTTGAAATCAGAATTAAAGCCTCATATCATTTATGTTGTTTGTTTGTTTGTTGTTGAGACAGGGTCTTACTATGTAGTTCGGGCTGGCCTTGAACTCACTATGTAGCCCAGGGTGGCTAAGAACTTGCAGCCATCCTCCTACCTCAGCCTCTGAGTTCATTTCTGTTTTTAAACACCAATTACAGGCCATCCATACCATGAAATACGGTACAACCTCTAAATATAAAATTGTAGGTGAAGAACAGCACAGGAAAGGCAGGCTGCTGTACCTGAGGTGGCAGAGAGCTAGGAAAGTAGCGATTGGTTGTGAGGACGTGGTTGTATAGGACCATGTGTTCGGTTTCATGTGTGATTGTGTGTGCACGGTTATATTTATAGTTGTGTGTGTGATTGCATAAAGGCAGAGAAAACAAGTTCGGGAACATAATTTCTGCTATGGGTAGAAATATGATTTTTCTGCTTTCCTTTTTCTTTTTTCCCCTTTATTAACCTTTTTCTATATTTTCTTTTTGTTTTGGTTTGTGTTTTGGTACTGGGGATCGAACTTGGGTCCTTGCACTTGTGAGGCAGGCGCTGGAACCACTAAGCTAAATCCCCAGCCCTTTTTTCTATATTTTCTACAGTGAGTATGTTGTTCATTGTGCAATACAGTCAGTTCCATAAGGCTGCACATTCATACTCAAGATTCACTATGCTATATAAAACTGCATAATAAAACCACGGGGCTTATGGAAAAATGGGAATCAGGGCCCAACAAATATTTCATCACTGACCCATTAAAAAATAGGGCTCAGGCATGGTGGTACACACCTGTAATCCCAGCACTCAGGAGGCTGAGGCAGGAGGATCAAGTTCAAGGCTAGCCTCAGCTACATAGTGAGTTCAAGGTCAGCCTGAACTGCACAGCGAGACCCTGTCTCAAAAGAAAGGTGGGGGGGCTAATAAAAACTGTAGCTCTGTAGCTCAGTTTTAGATATTTTAAATTTTAAAATTTCATAAATATTAAAAAAGTATAAAATTTATAAATACTAAAATCAATACCATTAAGAAAAGTAAAACACCCTGTTTGCTTGTGAAAATGCATATGGTGAGGGTGGCAGCCTGTGAGTCATTGTCAATAGAGGAAGGGGGCGCCGTGGTCTGGATGCGGCCCCCCACATCATCAAATCCCAGTGCACCCATCCTGGCCCTTGAGGACAGATCCACTCAGATGTTGGATCAGAAATCATTTCGGGAGCTGGGGTGGTGGCGCACGCCTGTAATCCAAGCACTCAGGAGGCTGAGGCAGGAGGATCACTGTGTGTTCGAGACCAGCCTGGGCTACATAGTGAGTTCCAGGTCAATCTCAACTACATAGTGAGACCCTGTCTCAAAAAAACAAAAATAAATAAATGAAAGAACAAAAGGAAATTCATTTTGTCGCCAAGATTCAAAGACCAGGAAGGATAGTTGCCACTCACTCCACTGTCCGGAGCAGAACTTCTGCCTTCTGCTGGGGGCTTCCCTGGAGCACTGTCAGGGGTCACGTGGCACAGCCTGGCCTGCAGGTAGTTGGCCCTGCACTGGCTCTGTGACCTCAGGCAGATAGTGTGCCACAGTGAGGAGCTCAGGGGTGCAGCGGGTGCTGAGCACGTGTGAGGCTCTGGTTAGATCCTCGGCACCACAAAACAAAACAGTAAAACACAACACACACTGCGAGTTAGGATTTCACCTGCGAGTTTTTAGAGTCCCCAGTTCAGTGGACAGCTGGAGTTCAGTTGCTTTGGTCTACTCTGCGTGGTCTCTCCCAGCTACGAAGTGAGCTCTGTGGAGCCCATGGCTGGTTCTGTTACCATTGTCACTCAGAGCAGTGCCTGCCACGTAGTAGGAGTTCAGTAAATACTTGTTGGATTCAGCAGTTGAATGAATGAATGAGTGATTTACACGAAGCTCAGCTGAATCCAGCGAGGCGTTCTGTCGCTGTCGTTCTAATTCTTCCTCTCTGCCTGTCTGCTGCCCAGGGCTTGGCTGCTGCCATCCCGAGCCACGCAGTCAGTGTGGTCTGCAAAGCGGATCCAGGGGAGAAGCCAGGGTCCTACCAGCCTTGGACCACCTACATAGCTTTTAATCAAAAGAAAATAAACTTTTATCTTGTTTAAGGCACTGTTTAAGGGGGACGTCTGTGTTCCTCTAAGCTAAATGTCTGTCATACAACTTTTCTCAGCCAGGAATAAAAATGAAGTTCATCTCCAGCCACGCAGTTGGCAGGACTTTCCCTGACCTGCTGTACAGCAGTCCCCTCTTGCTGCTGCATGCTGCCCAGCCGTCACTTTCTGTCATTTCTGGAATCTGAGTCACGTGAACTCACTGTGTTATTACTACACACAGTATGTTATTATGACTTTAAACAAGGAAGTATTTTTCACTTGACAGACTGGTCGCTAGGTCGTCAGAAACAGCTGAGAATGACGGCTGGTATTGCACCCTTTTGTCTGTCCTTTCCCCTGGGGATGGGTTTTAGATCGGATCCATGAGGTGGGGACAGGAGCTGGGTCTTGCTTTCATTAGTTTCTGACTTACTTTTCAGGAGGAATCAGTTTCCAAGGCAGAGGAAGGAAATAAATACAATTTGCTTGGCTTTATGACTGAAGTGATGTAATTGACATAGCAGCAAAATTACAACCTAGACCTCTAAGTAGTAATTATGCTGGGGAATAAGACAAAACTTTGCTTTTAAACAATAGCAGAAACGAGAGTGGAAAATGTTGGTTAAACTGCACACCAAATTTAAATAGCTATTTAATCTCATTTGTCTGGGGTGGGGAGGGAACCACATTCTTTGACCCTAAAATGGAAACAGAGGAGAATTCTCACAGACAATATATTCAGTCTTAAAGGCACTGAAGCAGGAAAATGGATATGAAAGGAACGCAAAAACTCAGAGAAATGAGGTAGCAGATAAACTTGCTAAGCCAAATGATAGATGTGATAGCTCCCTTAAACAAGATGAACAGCTAATTAGGAATTCCCATTTGTCCTTAAAAGAAAACCTTATTATGCCGGGGATTTAGCTCAGTGGTTCTGCCGCCTGCCTCGCAAGCGCAAGGACCTGAGTTCGATCCCTGGTACAAAAAAAAAAGCCTTCCTTTTGTTCTTTTAGATACATCCGGTGAGCTTTTATATCCTTGCATTTATTCACAGACCATATTTTAAGTTTAGGTAAATTATTGGTAACCAAACTTTGGTTCAAAACAGTGAAATTGCTCTTCGTCCAATGCATACCAACTGAAGTTGCCTGTAATCTCAGCACCCTGGGAAGTCGATGCAGAAGGCTGAGTATTCAAGCCCATCCTGGGCAAATTAGGGTCTCCCTATCTCAAAATGAAACATTTTAGAAGAGGTGGTAGGGGGTAGCTCAGCGCACAAGTCCTGGGTTCAATCCCCACTCCTGGAAAAAATGAAGAAAACCTTGGATGAAAGGACCATCTTAATTCTTTTGGCCATGGAAAATGGCATTTTTCCCAAAGTGAGGAATGGGCTCCAAGTGTGGTCTAGAGGCTATTTTAGTTAATAAACTACATAATTTAGGTAGCGTTGAGTATGCGTCAAATCACGCCCCAGAGGTTCGCCTTCACTCTTTCAGAGGATGTTAAAGAGAGAGGTTTTGCTTGGTGCTAAAAGATCCTTAACACCTTTCCACACTTACTAATTTCCCTTGTTTAACAAAGGGACAGCTGACTTCAGGTATGGAGCCCTTAGCAAGTTAGAGTGCTTACTAGAATATGTTTTAAACTTTATTTGTAGCATTACCTTGTTTACAGTAACTAATACTGAGCTTTCTATGGATGATGATAAAATAGAGCCCTCCTCTTTTTTATGGTGTTAGAGATGGAAACTAGGGCCCTACACGTGCAAATATCAAGCAAGTGCTGTGTCACTGAGTCGTACCAATCTCTCAGATTTCCTTTTAAAAATAAATTTATGTAGGGACCCAGTGACTCATGTCTGTAATCCCAACTACTCGTGAGGCTGAGGCAGGGGATTGGAAGTTTGAGGCCAGTCTGAGCAACATAACAAGACCCTATCTCAAAATGAAAAATAAGAAAAGGACTTGGAGATGTAGCTTGGAGTAGTAGAGCACTTGCCTAACTTGTGCGAGGCCCTAGGTTTAATCCCCAGAGTTGAAAAAGTGTTACGTTACTGTCCTCCTAGGAGTTTAACTGTTCTGCCACCCAGCAGGTGAGATTGATGCTTATATTTTTTAATGGTTAAAAATATAAGATAATGGGCCAGGAATTTAGGTTCTACTGCCTGCCTCTAAAGCACAAGGACCTGAGTTCGATCCCCAGTACCCAAATATATATATATATATATGATAATGGATAAAAATATAAGAGGAATAATATTCCATGCCACATGAAAAGTTTGATTTGGGGGGGGAGTACCAGGGAGGTAAGTGTATCAGCACTGAAAAGTTAATGAATTTTAAACTTTAGTGCCCATAATAAAATTATCAGCCCACAGGCACACCCACTATCATGGATTACAGTTGCTTTCTCGATGTGTGACATACAGACAGTTGAAAATCTGTTGATGAACACATGTCCAGCTGGGGGCAAAACTGGCCTCTGCCACACTCCTGGGCATTCACTCAGAATAAGAAAACTTGGGCTGGGTGTGGTGGTGCACACGCCTGTAATCCCAGCACTTGGAAGGCTGAGGCAAAACAATTGCTGTGAATTTGAGGCCAGCCTGGGCTACATAGTGAGTTCAGGGTCAGCCTGAACTACACAGTGAGACCCTGTCTTAATTTAAGAAAAAAAAAAAAAGCTATCTATAATGTTCTTAACACTTTTTAATGTCAAAATTTTGTACTTCACCGAATGTTTTCATATTTTTGAGCTTATTTTATCAACCACTCTATAATGTTTGGGATAGACTGAGTTGGTTTTGCTACCTGGCTTTCAGGCCTTTTCTTGTAAATAGGAGAATGTGAAGAGCTATCCTATACTCCCCATGTGGAGTGGCTGACTGATTTAAACGTTAGGTGAATTTTGTTTATTTTATTTTAATGTTGTTCATTTAGTCTATTATAAACATAGTATATGTTCATAGAACATTAGAAAAATGCAGAAAAGCAAAATGGAAAAACCACAGAGATTCTACCACCCAGTCAGTAATAACAGCTGTAACGTTTTAATGTACGTTTCTGTGTACTTCCGTTTTTAAACACCAACCCTTGACTCAAGCGAGTCATCAGAAAATCAGGATTATCTGTGAACACTGATAAAAATGCATCCAGGTGCTAAAATAGAGTATGTGAGCATGGGATGCCTTTTAACAGTTATAAAAGAATAAATTTTTTTTAATTCAGCCGGATGTTAAAGTCCTTTATCGTGTCCAAAAATCTTAGCAAGTTTTTTTTTTTATTGAGTTGTCTTAGCAAGTTTTAACTCTGCTATCACATGGCTGATGACATGCTTGCTGAATGGGAAAAAAAATCACTATTTTGGGAGGCTTAATTAGTCAGACTTTTGTCTCCTGGCAGAATATTTGTGTTGCACTCCTATTAGCATAATTAAAAGATTACTGTTAAGCTGGAAAAACGGGTTTGATTCAGCTCAGAAGTACAGCATCAGGCCACTAGGAAAACATTCCTCTCGCTTCCAGTGTTGGCCAACACTTGTCAAACTAGTAACTCGAGTTAGATTTTTTTGTTTTAAAAATATGCAATCAGTAAATTCTTGTAATTTGGTTAAAAAAAAAAAAAAAACATTACCAAGATAACATGGAGGTTGTGGAATGGAAGCCTGATTTAAAATTTCTATTTGCTATACAGTGTTGTCCTAGAAAAATGTAAAATTTTCTGTGACAAAAATATAAAGTTTTATCATTTAAAAATAAAAAACACCTCAAGATAAGGGACAAGTAACAAAATTTTAAGGGGGGAACTGGGGATGGAACTCAGAGCCTTCCCATTGAACTACACCTCAGCTCTTTTTCAAATTTTGTGTTTTTTAAACCTGGCGTGGTGGCCCACACCTGTAATCCCAGCACTCGGAAGGCTGAGGCAGGAGGATCGCTGTGAGTTCGAGACCAGCCTGGGCTACATAGTGAGTTCCACATCAGTCTCAACTACATAGTGAGACAAGGTCTTGCTAAAATGCCAAACTGTACTCTTTCTCCCAGAGTGTTAGGATTATAGGCATGCATCACCATGCGGGAGTAGAGTTTTGTAGTTTTTTTGTTTTGTTTTGTTTTGGCACTGGGGATTGAACTCAGGTCCTTGTGCTTGCAAGGGAGGCACTGGAACCACTGAGCTAAATCCCCAGCCCTAGAGTTTTGTAGTTTTTAAAAAATTATAACAGAGGGGCCGGGGATTTAGCTCAGTGTGCCGCCACCTGCCTCACAAATATAGGAATCTGAGTTTGACCCCCAGTACCAAAAAACAACAACAAAAATTATAACAGAGAGCTAACATGGCCTATCTGATTTTAGTGTTTATGAACCAGTTTTGTTTTGTGTATTCATTTATAGTATTTTTTTCTTTTTTTTTTTTATTCCCTCTGCTTCTGGGAAACTCAGGCCTTCATGCATACTAGGCAAGCACTGTACCAATGGGCTACCTGCCCCAAACCACCAGTTTTTTTTTCTTAAACATACATTTCCTCAGATGAAATGATAAAATTCATCCTCAGATGATGATAAAATTCTAGTTATTCTTGCCATTTTCTTTTCATATTTTTTCCTGACATAAAAATATGGAAAAAAATATCTTGTCAGTATTTAAAAACAAAAATATAGAAACATGCAATAAAGAAAATTTAGAAGTACCCCTTGATATAGAGATAAATCTGTATTAACATTTTTGTGGAATTCTTTTTTTTTTGGGGGGGTGGTACTGGGGATCAAACTCAGGTCCTTATTCTTGTGAGGCAGGCACTGGAACCACTGAGCTAAATCCCCAGCCCTGTGGAATTCATTCTAATGGTGACTCTGTATTAAAGAAGTCTATAAAATATGGGTGCTGTATAATCAACTATAAATTTCAGTTCCTCTTCCAGTTTGCTACACAGTTTTCATAGTTCTCATTTGTAGGAGCTGGATGTGATTTTCCGGAATGTGAAATGTGCCTAAAATCATTTCCTTTTTGTCCCCTGTTGGACACTGAGACTTCCTATAATTTGGGACTAAATCATATGGAATGTTTAAATGTCTACAGTCTTAAAAAACGTCAAGACTGGATTGGGGAGGTAGCTCAATGATAGCTTTTCCCTGGTATGCACAAGGCCCTGCATTTAACCCCCTAGCACTGAAGAAAAAAAAAGTCAAGACTATAAAAATGCTTATTTATAACAAGGGTTAAAATGTACATATTTGCAGGTGATAAGAGCGGACAACTGGGGGGAAGTAGAGATAATAGACTTGAGGGATGTAAACTATTTGTTCCTATTAGATTTCTATTTAATAAGGGTTGATTTCCTGTATCTTTGGACTTTTTAATCACTCAAAAAAATCACAAAAGTTCTTTGTTCTCCCTCCAAATAATAACCAGTGCTTGCAAATTTCACTGTAATTTTAAATACTGACATCAGAGCTATAGAACTTTTCAGATGTATCGTTCTTTTGGTTGCTATTTATAGTAATAGTTATTGAGTACCTGGAATGGACTTTACATTTATCATCTAATCCAGGGTCAACAAACTTTGCAAAGGGCCAGAAAGTCAATATTTCAGGTCTGCCAGCCATAGGGTCTGTGGCTGCCACTCAGCCGAGGCAGTGTGTAAAAAACAGCGGGGGTGGCCCAGTGCCTAGAAGACTGTATGCCATCTGATACTTGAATTTCATATCATCTTCCTGTGTTACAAAATACTCTTCTTCTGTTTTTTTTTCCCCCGCAACCATTTGGAAATGTGAAAACCATTCATAGCTCACAGCCAAAGCAGTGGATGGTGGGATTTACTTGGGCTTTTGTCCACAGCCTGTAGTTTGTTCTATTAAACTTGCATTGTTTCAGTCTTCTTTACAAACCCATGCAGTAGGTTTCTGGACTGTTCTGTAGTTAAGCAAGCTGAGCCTCAAAAAGTTTAAATGACTTTCCCAAGGTCATTAACTTGCCTAAAGTCTTACAGACACAAAATGACAAGGCCAGGATTTGAGTCCAGATCACTAATAGCAAAGATCATACCTTCTCAAAACTGTGTGCTTGAGCTGGGTGTGGTGGCACATGCCTGTAATCCCAGTACTTGGGAGGCTGAAGCAGGAGGATCACTGTGAGTTCAAGACTAGCCTGGGCTACATAGTGAGTTCCAGGTCAGTCTCAACTACATAGTGAGACCCTGTCTCAATTTAAAAAAAAAAAATCAAAGCTGCGTGCTTGGGCACAATCATGTAATATCTCTAAAACTCAGTCTTTTCGCCTGTAGTTGAGAATCATGAAAATAGGACCTTTCAGAGTACAGCATAGTTCAGCAGTAGAGTGTTTGCCTAGCATGCATGAGGCCCTGGGTTTAATCCCCAGCTTGGTAAAAACAAAACAAAACAAAATCCTTTCCATCATACTGCTGAGGGACTCTGATGCCACCAGGAATGTTCTTGGCAATCCTGAGAGGTGAAAAATGTACCCAAGGAATACCACCTGTTAACACCTCCCTACAGAGAGGCGGTTCAGGAAGCATGAGCTCTGGAATTAGACTCCTTGAACTCAAATCCTGCCTCTCCCATAACCTCAGACAGTGCATGAAGCCTTGTACCTTAATTTCTTGTTTGTAAGATGGATCCTGTAAACCTCACTAACGCTGGAAAAAGAAAAGAAATGAATAATAACCCCAGTACCTACCTTATTGGTTAAGACAGTAGATAAGCAAATACATGGAAAGTGATTAGAAGCCCTGGCCCAGTCAAGAGATTTTGACTTTTATCATTGTAGCTTCCTGCCCGTGAGTGACCGACCCACAGTAACAGGGTCCGATTGTTCCACCCCAGATACAATGTCAGCCGCATTAATGTGGGCTCCAAGAATAGTCGTTCTATGAACAAATGAAGGAGTGAATGAACGAATGAACTAAATGTAGGTGTAACATTATCAAAATTTGAGTGTGCTTAATTCTTTACATCTGGTATTATACAAGCCGTTTTTATTTCTTCCTTACTACATATTCTCTACAGTATGACCCTGCGCAGCTCCCTAGTCCACCTCTCACCAGGACTTAGAAGAAGAGTTCTTAGAGTCCCGAGGGCTGATGATGGCCCTCCTACCTCAGAAACACACCCACGGTGTTAGAGGAAACCGCCCAGGCCTCTCCTGTGGTTCTCAGAGAACTGTGGATGTCTCGGATCAGTAGAATTTCCCACAGAAATATACTGCAATCATAGGATTCCTGACTTTTTGTTGGATGAACCAAGAAGGCGTTAAATCAAGAGTCACAGCTAGGCTGGGGCTCTCACTCTGTGGTACAGCACTTGCCTAACATGCTCATGGCCTTGGGTTCCATCCTCAGGACGGAAAAAAGAGGTCACTTCTACCAATACCATCATTTCACTTAACAGTGGCTATTATCACACACACACACACACACACACACACACACACACACACTTTTTTGGTGGTACTGGAGATTGAGCCCCAAGCGTCACACCGGCTAGGCAAGCACTGTACCACTAAACTACATCATCAGTTCTTTCCCCCTGCCCCCCCAACCCTTTTTAAAGCAATCTTGGCAATTCTTTTCATTGAATAAATGTATCTTTATTTTTAAAAAGGAAAGAAAGCAAAAACTCAGAGCCCAGCTCTCCCATTCCTGGCTCCCAGGCCTTGGGGAAATCATTTCTCAGAGCCTCAGTTTACTCATCTGCCAAATAGGAAAAGTCTTGCTGACCCCTGCCTGGGAGGGCGGCCGGGAAGCGTCAGGGAGACTGACCCTTCTGCAGCAGGGCCGGCCTCTGTGCTGTAGGGTTAGCAGGGTCCTGGGTCTCTGTCCCTCCACCCCTGCTCATCCAGTCTGTGGAAACCAAAAGGTATCTCCAGGCGTCACTGCCCCTTCCTGAGGGTGGCCCTGTCCTCTGTCTCACATTAAAGGACTCATTTCCCGGGACTCTGTCACCACCGACTGGATAGCTCCGCACAACACTGGACTCTCACAGTCGTGGAGAACAAAGTCTGAAATCGAGGAGTCCGCAGGCCACGCTAGGAAAACCCCCTCCTGTCTCTTCCGGCCGCTGCTGGGCCCAGGCCCCCTTGGCGTGGGGCTGCGTCACTCGGGCTCCGCTTCTGCCTTCTCACAGCTGCATCTTTTCCTCTCCTTATGAGGACATTTATCACTGGGTAGTCCGGGCTGATTTCTTCTCACAAGCCTTAATCCAGTTGCAGGTGCTAAGTCTGTTCTTCCAAACAAGATCACACTCGCAGATAGCGGGCAGTAGGGCTTAGACATACATTTCGGAGATCAAAACTCAACTCCCTGCAGTTACACAGCCTGTGATAGAGCTGCAATGAAGGCATAGCTCTTCTCCCAATATTGTTACTTAAACCCCTGCTAAAGTTCACATTCTGTGTCTGTAAGATGGACCTGACGGGGATCTAAGTCGAGGCGTTGTGATCCCAGCAACCCAGGTCATGGTGTTTGTTCCACCCAGTAAAGCACTCCAGTAATGCCAGGCTTGTCGCTGGTGCACTGGAAACATTAGCTGTTGCTGTCAGGATCATCACCTGCCTAAAATCATAAGCTCTTTGTTTTAGTTAAGTAAAAAATAAAATCCTAAGAGGAAGATCGCACAAAATGCAAAGCTGTGAACTAGATGGTAACACCAAGTCCGTTCTCAACTTTAAATTATGACCTCTCCAGGGTTGGATGGTGGGGTGTGGGCCGACGGGCCAACTGGTCTACCTGGAGGGCTCAGTGAGAGCCGTGCGCATTCCCTCCACACCAGGAAGACGAGGTGGCATCTCTGCTTCCACACCTAGATGCTAAGCTCCTGACATCCATTGTTTAGCTACTTTTACGTAGTTGAAATGGTCTCAGGAAGAATTTTCATCCCAGAAGAGACTGCGAGGGATGAGGACAGCCCTCACCTTCTGGGAGGTTCTGCCTGGGAACAATTTACATACAAATTGATTTCATGCCCTTTTCTTCCTCAGCTTAAGGCTCTCCAAATTGATCTGTCTTCATCTTCAGCAACTGCTGTTGGGCACTAGTTAAAACAGAGCTGCTAGCCTTGCTAATTCATCTGTAATTGGCTGTTTTCACAGCAGGAGTATTTTGGTGATGGAAGAATCACACCTTACAGTTTAGCATCTCAGCTTATCTCACTGGCAACAGCAAGGCAGTTTTAAGGCTGAAAATGTGAGGAACATGGAGCAATGCAGTAGGAGGGGCAGGGATTTCCTCGTGCAATGAAAGCTACCCAGCTTCCCGTGTATTATTCCCGAGCTAGACATGGTGGCACATACCAGTAATCGAGGCAGGAGCATTGCCAGGAGTTTGAGACCAGCCTGACCCACCTGAACTACCACGTCTCAAGAGAAAGATAACAAGACTGTGACTGATACTCTTGCTCTCCTCCCCAGCTGCCGTTCCTCCTTTCCTCTTGGATATCAAATTTCAGGTTTTGTTCAGCTATCTGGAAGTGGGCACTGGAGGAATGACACTCACACCACCATCCTACCCACCCTAGAACTTGCTGGCAATTATTGTAGAAGCAAGCGTGTAATCCAGTTCTGGCCACAAAGACAAAAGAGGAAAGCTACTAGGAAACTTTTAGTCAACTTTTTCTGTCTTATAAAGATGGATGCTCAGAGATAGACACCCAACCTCCTGCTTTGGACATTGTTGTAGGAGGATGTGCTGGAGCTACAGCAGCCGTCCTGTAACCATGAGGACACTCAGCTAGGGAGCACACCAATAGGAATCAAGCAGTGGGATGGGAGGGTGGAGAGGTTTGGTTTCTTGATAGTACTGTGATTTTCTGAAGCCACCTTGGAACCAGTAATCTCTGGATTCTTGTTAAATGAAAGAAACATTGGCCTTTCGGCGTCAAATTTGGTCTATTCACTGGAAACATCCTGATAAAGGGGTATTCATGGTGATGCCCCCTCGTGGCTCCCTTGGCAAGGTAAGAAACAGAACTACCTTGAACATTAAATGAGGTGTAATATTGTGGAGTCCTCGGACGTGAGCAGTTCACTTCGGCACTGACAGCTGGGGATTTGGGCTTTGGAAATCAGTGTCCTGAGTTCAGATCTCTGCCCTGCTGTGCACAGGTGCTCTTACCTGTGAGATGGAGAAAACAGCCGGAGTGAGGGCCCTTCCCAAGGTCTCCTGTGTGAAAGGAGCTTTCTCCCTCATGGAGTGGAGTCGTTTTTGTTGCTGCATCAGTGGTACCACCTACCACACAGAGTCCAGACTGGGCAACCTGCACAGCAGAAATGGAGGCTGGGAGTCCAGGGCCGAGGCTGGTTCCTGTGAGGCCGCTCTCCAAGGTGCAGGGGCTCCTCATGGCTTCAGCTGCTTGCTGTGCTTTCAAGGAGGGAAGGAGGGAGAGGGTGGGAAATGAACCGCTGGTCCCTGGTGTCTTTACCCTGATCCTGTCTGCAAGGATCCTCGTCAGTCACACAGGAACGTGAGGAAACACAAAGCACCACGGTTACCAATCTCATCATTTTGAAGCTTTTCACAATCTTGTTTTGTTTGTCTTTTCTGAGATAGGGTCTGTCTGTGTAGTTCAGGCTGGTGTTGAACTCACTGTGCAGCCCAGGCTGGCCTCAAACTTGAAGCAATCCTCCTGCCTCAGCCTCCCGAGTGCTGGGATTACAGGTGGGCGCCACCACCCCTGGCTCTGTTACTATTATTTTTAATGATTGTTTCTTGGGAATGCTAAAGGCAGATTGCTTTAGTTTTTGTCTTTGCTGCAGGTTTGAAATGAATCCAAAGTTTTTGAAAAAGCGTATCCTTAAACTCACCCCTAATTCATTCTTCAGAGTCCGTAAAGAGCACAGTTGTGTAGTCATGGCCCCAACTGTAAATTATCTTCTGGAAAACTCATATTGAGTTTACTCATTAGCTTTGGGGCTATTTTCTTGGTATCTTGATGTGTTATTTGAAAATCACCTTGTTCGTATCCTCTCCCTGATAACCACTGAGTAAGCAAATTGTTGACCTACTCATGCTTCCTAAGGTCAATCTAAGAATCATAGTATAAGTAAAAATAAAGAAATAGATAAAATACGGAGTCTCTGTGCTGTTTGAAATTGGCCAGTTGGATAACCTTGAAACTTTTTTTTTTTTTTTTTTTTTTTTTTGGTGCTGGGAATCAAACTCGGGACTTTGTGCTTGAGAAGCAGGCAGTGGAACCACTGAGCTAAATCACCAGCACCCCCTTAAAAGATTTTAAAGCCAAGTGTGGTGGTGCACATCAATAACCCCAGCACTTGGGAGGCTGAGGCAGGAAGATGGCCGTGCGTTCAAGGCCATCCGGGGTTACATAGTGAGTTCAACGCAGGCTTGCACTATATATAGAGTGAGACTCGGTCTCAAAAAAACAAAACAAGGGCCAGAGATTTAGCTCAGTGGTTCCACTGCCTGACTCTCAAGCGCAAGATCCTGAGTTTGATCCCTGGGACCAAAAGCAAAACAAAACAGAATAACCTCCCCCACACCCAAATTTAAATGTTGCCAGGCATAATGAGGCACACCTCTCATCCCACCACTCTGAGACTGAAGCAGGAGGATCCCAAGTTGAAATCTAGCCTGGGCAAGTAAGCAACTTGGTGAGACCCTGTCTCAGACTTTTAAAAACAGCTGGGGATATAGTTCAATGCAAAAGACCTGTGTTCAATTCCTCATACAGCATATACCAATAAAAAATGCCTGTCTAAAGTTTGCAAGAATTCTGCAGCTGTTTCTGAAGAGTTGTAGACAGATCCTGTTTTTTTTTCACTTTTTTGTTTTTTGGACTTAATGATTCATGATTATAATTTAAACTCACTGCAGGGTGTGTTGCTACATCTGTAATGTCAATGCTCAGGAGGCTGAGGCAGGAGGATCACCCAAGTTTGAACCCAGCCTAGGGTACATAGTGAGTTCAAGACCAGTCTAAAGTACATAGCAAGACTGTCTCAAAAAATAAAAACAAAACAAGACAAATTCACACACACACTCCCAGTTTTGACATCTCTGAAATGGGGCTATGGCAAGTGATCCGTGGTGTGTTGAGTTCACTTGAAAGCATTTTCTCCTGCTTAGTGATAACCTCTAGCCGAGCCATATGTGCTCTTCTCCCCTGGAAGGCTGGCTTTGATCCTTGACACAAGATCTGTCTGCACTGTGAAGATCAGCGGACGTCCCGGTTATAGTCTTCTCATTCTTCACCTGCCCTCAGCCACTCCCTAAATATGCTGCTTTTTGGAATGCTGTATCCCTGATGCACATCTCACTTGTCTCTGGCCGTCTGCGGGCGAATTTCTTCACGCTGTAGATCTGTCTTCCTGTTGACCTGCCCACGCCATCCTGAAGGAAGGGAAAAGAGAGAGAGAGAGAGGAATACTCCTTGTAGAAAATCTGCAGCCGCCCTGAGACAAAGCAAAGCAAAAGAAAACCATGAACATGGAGCTCAAGGCCTGTGAGCAAAAGCTAACCAAACTGGGCTTCCTTTGGTGGCCAAAAATGGGAGCAGATGAACCAGGGAGCATCCACCTACCAGTTTTGGTGAAAAGTTGTTGTCCAGAATCACCGTCCAACGCTCAGGAGATGGTGAGGAACCCTGGGCCCTCATGATTGCCTTTCTCTGGATATTAGGTTGTTTGTTTTCTTTTTGTGCTGGGGATTGAACTCCCAACTTTGCACTTGCTAGACAAGCGCAGTGCCACTGAGCTAAATCCCCAGCCCTGGAATATTAGATATTTTATAAAGGCCTTAATAGGAGCAGTGAAACACCTGTGATAAACTGTTACAGCCCACGACACACCGTAAGCCATTCACTGATCAAATGTCACTTATCAGACGTCAGATGAGTCACCGCTACCCACCTCTTGCAAAGAAACTGCACGGATGACGTCCTTGTGCATTTATTTCCACAGCCTACCCTTGTCTTCCCAAATGCTTCACGTTCTGGCATAAATCTATGAATGGAAAGGAAATATAATGGAATGACTGTACTTCTTCATCCTGACCCAGCCGGAACTGGAAACTGTAATAATTCCTGCCTCTCCAGGGAGGGCATGAAGCTTGGAGCAGGGGCTCTTTTCAAAGTACGCTTTTTAAATGTTGGTCCTAGCCTGGCATGATGGTGCACACCTGTAATCCCAGCACTCGGGAGGCTGAGGCAGGAAGATTGCCGCAAGTTCAAAATCAGCCTGTACTAACATAGCAAGACCCTGTCTCAAAAGACAACAACAAAATTTTCTTTTTTAATTAAAAAATATGTTAGTCCTGCATCCTTTGTGTTCTCAGTAGGCCTTCAGGAAGGTCCAGACTCATACAGTCCACCAGAGGTAAAACTGAGCCACAGGCTCAATGCTCAGCTTCCTAGCGGCCGGCTCTCTCTCTCTTCCTTCTTCTTCTTCTTTTTTTTTTTTTTTTTTTTTT